>NC_044555.1:34098110-34228110 GCF_007565055.1 Rhinopithecus roxellana | reverse complement strand
AAATAAGATCAACTCAGATGTAGCAAGTCTCCTCATCTAAAACAGATATGGATGAGACTCTGGTTATGAAACATCCTGGGGCAATATTCTCCTGTTGTGAATTCGTGACACTAGAAAACAAGTTATCTGTTCCAAAAATACAGTGGCGGGACAGGCGTAGGATAATATTTACAGATGTTTCCATTTCAAATGGGAGAAAATGGAAGAAAGGAAGGAGTCGCTGCTTCCAACCATTTTGAAATCTAGCAGGACAAATTCCATTTGGTTTCAAGGACTCAGAAAAATCCTCTGTAGCTTGAAGCTCTCGCCTCTGGTCCCATAGCCCTCCTCTCAGAATGTATGTCATAGTGATTCACACCTTTAGACCAGCAGGTCCTTTGTGGATCTTTCCCAGATAATATCATTTCTATTACCGGCTATGGGTGAGCATAGTGGAAGAGCTCCTTGAGTCACGTGCCTAATCTCTTCAGCACTAGCAAACATGGCCCCATTCTTGACTTTCTACAGCATACCTTCCTGACAGTGCCTCTCCTAATTTTAGTGTGCTTTGCAATCTTGATAGGCTTCAAATTTCCTTGGACCCTTTTTGCTTAACAGTCCTTTCCTCAGTTTATGCCTTTCCTCTAACATTTTACTGGTACCTAGATTGGAGTACAACATAAAAATGAAAAATTATGGGACTAAGTCTGGGGGTGAGAAAATGATGGAATCTCTAGACAAGTTGTTGAGGGTTTATGAGGGATGAGCTTTGGGAAGGCAGTCAGATATATGATCAGATTGGTTAGGATTGAAAATAAATTTTCTATCAGTTTTTCTAAAAATCGAACATTAGTGTCAAGGGTGCACTGGAGTAGGGCGAATCTGCTCCTGTAGGTTTGAAATAGGTTTTCTTAACGTGTTGATCTGTTTTTCTTTATCTTTTAAATAATCAGTGTAAAAAAATGGGGAATTTGTTTTAAGATAGTGTCTTAACTTCATTTATTAGGTTTTTTTTTTTGTTTCTGAGACAAAAGCCAAACAAAACAAAAACAAAGCATGTTACAACCTATTCTCTCTGAAGCATAGTACCTGAAGACTTTCTCTGCAAATAAGAATTTATAAAAAACGAAGAACAGCTCACTTGACATAATCAACTTTCACAATGGCTAAAGCAGAGTCCTGCTTAGCATTGCACAAAAATTCTCCTTTGTGATCCATTCATTTTACTGCTGTTGACTTTATTGCTTATGCTTTCAGAGAGAGTCACACTCCTTTGACCAAACTTGAGTGAGGCTACTCTGAGTCTTGTTTCTGACTAGGTCCCAACCTCAGACTCTGTCCTTCATCCAGGGACTCTGCCCCTTTAGCCGGTTTCAGCAAAAATCCTGTCAAGTCAGTTTAGCCGGAATCCCCCTGCACCTGAGATTTCCTCCAAGTAATTTCTCATCTTCTGACCCCCTGCTCCTACTCCCTGACTACAAATCCCCACTTGTCCTTGGTGGAGTTGAAGTCGATCCTAATATCACAATCCCACCATAAGAGCCCATTGCAGTGGTCCCTGTACCTATCACAGTAGTCCCCGCTCTGAGTAAAATCGTCCTTATGATCTTTTTTGTATTTTCAGAGACAAAGTCTCACTTTGTCACTCAGGCTGGAGTGCAGTGACCCAATCCTAGCTCACTGCAGCCTCAAACTCCAGGGTCCAAGCAATCTTCCTGCCCCAGCCTCCCAACTAGCTGGGGCTACAGGTACGCACCACCAAAACCAGCTATTTTTTTTTTTTTAAATTCTCTACAGACCCAGGAACTTGATATGCCCGCCTAATTTTTGTATTTTTTGTACAGACGGGGTTTCGCTGTGTTGCCCAGGTTGGTCTTGAATTCCTGGGCTCAGCCAATCCTCTTGCTTCGGGCTCCCAAAATGCTGGGATTACAGGCATGAGTCACTGCAGCTGGCCCTTCCTTACAGTCTTTAATAAGTGTAATAAATACTTGTTTGCTTTAACATTTCCCTATGTCTTCAGTCTCCTGAAGTGTTATATGCTTGACATTGCCGTATTCCAGCAAATATAAAAATTCCTTTCTTTCGCTGGGCACAGTGACTTGCCCCTATAATCCCAGCACATTGGGAGGCCAAGGCGGGCAGATCACCTCTGGTCAGGAGTTCGAGATCAGCCTCCCAACATGGCGAAACCCCATCTCTACTAAAAGTACAAAAATTAGCCGGGTGTGGTGCTGTGCACCCGTAGTCCCAGCTACTCAGGAGGCTGTGGAGGAGAATCGCTTGAAACTGGGAGGCAGAGGTTGCAGTGAGCCGAGATCATGCCACTGCAAGTCAGCCTGGGTGACAAAGTGAGACTCTGTCTAAAAAAAAATAAAAATTCTTTTCGTTCAACGCTTTGGAGTTATTACACCATTGTATCCTTGCCTCCGGTGTGGTGTTTGAGAGATCGGATGAAGGTTTAAATATTTTTCCTTGTACATAACCTGCTATTTCTCTGATCATTTTAAAAATATTTTTTCTTTGTCTTCCACAATTTTTCTTTTTTTTAAAATTTTTTTTTTTAATTATACTTTAAGTTCTAGGGTACATGTGCATAACGTGCAGATTTGTTACATATGTATACTTGTGCCATGTTGGTGTGCTGCACCCATCAACTCGTCAGCACCCATCAATTCATCATTTATATCAGGTATAACTCCCAATGCAATCCCTCCCTCCTCCCGCCTCCCCATGATAGGCCCCGGTGTGTGATGTTCCCCTTCCCGAGTCCAAGTGATCTCATTGTTCAGTTCCCACCTATGAGTGAGAACATGTGGTGTTTGGTTTTCTGTTCTTGTGATAGTTTGCTAAGAATGATGGTTTCCAGCTGCATCCATGTCCCTACAAAGGACGCAAACTCATCCTTTTTTATGGCTACATAGTATTCCATGGGATATATGTGCCACATTTTCTTAATCCAGTCTGTCACAGATGGACATTTGGGTTGATTCCAAGTCTTTGCTATTGTGAATAGTGCCACAATAAACATACGTGTGCATGTGTCTTTATAGCAGCATGATTTGTAATCCTTTGGGTATATACCCAGTAGTGGGATGGCTGGGTCTTATGGTACATCTAGTTCTAGATCCTTGAGGAATTGCCATACTGTTTTCCATAATGGTTGAACTAGTTTACAATCCCACCAACAGTGTAAAAGTGTTCCTATTTCTCCACATCCTCTCCAACACCTGTTTCCTGACTTCTTAATGATTGCCATTCTAACTGGTGTGAGACGGTATCTCATTGTGGTTTTGATTTGCATTTCTCTGATGGCGAGTGATGATGAGCATTTTTTCATGTGTCTGTTGGCTGTATGAATGTCTTCTTTTGAGAAATGTCTGTTCATATCCTTTGCCCACTTTTTGATGGGGTTGTTTTTTTCTTGTATATTTGTTTGAGTTCTTTGTAGATTCTGGATATTAGCCCTTTGTCAGATGAGTAGATTGCAAAAATTTTCTCCCATTCTGTAGGTTGCCTGTTCACTCTGATGGTAGTTTCTTTTGCTGTGCAGAAGCTCTTTAGTTTAATTAGATCCCATTTGTCAATTTTGACTTTTGCTGCTGTTGCTTTTGGTGTTTTAGACATGAAGTCCTTGCCCATGCCTATGTCCTGAATGGTACTACCTAGATTTTCTTCTAGGGTGTTTATGGTATTAGGTCTAACATTTAAGTCTCTAATCCATCTTGAGTTAGTCTTCACTGTTCCTGTGTGTGTGTATCTGTGTGTATGTACAACGATCCCTTTAAATCTTAAGACATTTGTGTAAATCTGAGAAATTCTCATCCATTACTTATTAAACTACACTCTCCTTTTTAATGACTATATTCTCTTCTTATAAGGCTACTATTAGATGTGTTTTGATATTTATTCTTCTATCCTCCCTATTAATTAACTTTTCTTTCATTTACTTCATCTCTATCCATTACCATTACTTTTATGAATTCTTCAGACTCATTTCCTCAGCTCAGTAATTGCCTTTTCAACTATATCCGTTTTGATATCGAATCTATTCTACTGAATTATTTATTTGAGCAGTTAATGTTTTCATATCGAATCTATCCAATAGGTTTTCTTTCTATTTATTTATTTGAGATGGAGTCTTGCTCTTTCGCCCAGGCTGGAGTGCAGTGACTCTATCTTGGCTCACTGCACCTCTGCCTCCTGAGTCCAAGCAATCGGCCCTTTGAGTAGCTGGGACCACAGGCATGTGACACTAGGCCAGGCTAATTTTTGTATTTTTAATAGAGACGGAGTTTCACCATGTTGGCCAGGCTGGTCTCGAACTCCTGATCTCAGGCGAGCCGCCTGACTCAGCCTCTCAAAGTGCTGGGATTACAGGCGTGAGCCACCATGCCCGGCCTTTTGTTCTTGTTGTTGTTGTTAAGACGGTTTCACTATTGCCCAGGCTGAAGTGCAATGGTGCGATCTCACCTCACTGCAACCTCTGCCTCCCGGGTTCAAGTGATTCTCCTGCCCCAGCCTCCTGAGTAGCTGGGGTTACAGGTGTGCACCACCACGCCCAGCTAATTTTGTATTTTTAGTAGAGATCGGATTTCGACATGTTGGCCAGGCTGGTCTCAAACTGCTGACCTCAGGGGATCCTCCCGCCTCAGCCTTCCAAAGTACTGGGATTACAGGCATGAGCCATTGCGCCTGGCCTATCTGACGGTTTTTCTATATAACTCTTTGTGCCTGGGAAGATGTGTCAGCCCAGACACTCCACGTGAGTTTCAGGGTTTCTGGATTGATAGGTCGTAGGATATGGAGCCTCTAGAGCTGAACTGAGCCAATTCTTCTTTCCAGTCCCTAGACTATGAGTCCCCAGAGACACTTACAGGATTTCTGCCTTACAGTGTGGAGGGAGTCTATGAGTGAGTGATATTGGTTGTAATTGCGTAGCTCAGAGGGCATAGGGAGAGGTAGGAAAGGAATGCTCAGTTACTGGCCAGCTTTGATGAGTCTGCACTTTTTCTAGGAGCTTTCCAAGCCCCCTGTTCCTTAATGTTATCACGCCACTTTGGGCTAGCACTGAGCCAGCCCTGCCAAGTGTCTGCTCTATATGTTAACAGAATAGGTAATAAGCCTTCCAGAAAACAAGGAGAAAAAAGAATGCAACTTAGAAAGCTCCGCCTGGGCTGATCCTCCATCTGTGGCCTCTGACCTTTTCCCACTTGAAGACATGTCATTCCCCAGTGGGGCCAAACCATCAAGGGTTTTCTTACTGGGAACTTCTCTGAACTCCTCAATAGCTGGGATTTCAGGCGCCCACCACCAATCCCTAGTAAAGACGGGGTTTCACCCTGTCGGCCATGCTGGTCTCAAACTCCCGACCTCAGGTGATCTGCCTGCCTCGGTGTCCCAAAATGCTAGGATTACAGGCATGAGCCATGGTGCCAGGCCCAGTCCTTCTATTCTCTGTCTCTACCTCTGGAACTTTTTTTTTTCGAGATGGAGTCTTACTCTGTTGCCCAGGTTGGAGTGCAGTGGCATGATCTCGGCTCACTGCAACCCCTGCCTCCCAGGTCCAAGTGATCCTCCTGCCTCAGCGCTGCTGGTAGCTAGGATTACAGGCTTGTGCCACCATGCCCAGCTAATTTTTGTATTTTTGGTAGAGATGTGGTTTCACCATGTTGGCCAGGCTGGTCTCAAATTTGTGACCTGAGGTGATCTGCCCACCTTGGCCTCCCAAAGGGCTGGGATTATAGGCATGAGTCACCGCGCCTGGCCTATCTCTGGAACCTCTATTGGATGAATGTTGAAACTTCTGGGATCTATTCTCCATTTCCTTTATTATTTTCCTTTCATACTTTCTATTTTGTAATCCTTTTCTGCTATACGGTGAAGTAGTGCCACGCCTGAACACATTGTTTCATTGGGTTGTTCTGGTTTCTCTTGTTGATACGCAAAAGCTTTGTTTTATATTAGAGATGGTTACTGTTGATTTATTGTGGATGCTTCACCAATTTCCCCAAAATTTGCCTTTTTAAACAGTTGTTTATGGTGTCTTTTGAATTAGATGATACTTTAATTTTTACATCTTTATGTCAGATTCATTGTTCATACCCTTGGTGTAATGTCAGGAAGTGCCTATGCCAACTCAAGATGTCTTACACTGCAATATTTTCCTAAATTTTCATCTAGTTCTTTATGATTTCATGTTTTCACATTTACGTCACTGAATTTTTAGAATTTATTATTTTAAGTGGTTTAAAGTAAGGATTTAATCTTCATTTTTTCAAATGGATAGACACTTGTCAAGCAATCATTTATTATACAACCCATCATCTTTTGCCCCTATTTGGAAATGCATGCTGAAGTTTGCATATAGATTAGTCTGTTTCTTAACTCTCTCTTTTGTTTCACTAATAAATGTTTCCATGTGTTTTCATTTTTGATTGCTGCTGTAACAAAATTTCAATAGCTTAGACAATGCTGGGCCCGGTGGCTCATGCCTGTAATCCCAGCACTTTGGGAGGCTGAGACGGGCAGATTGCTTGAGGTCAGGAGTTCAAGAACAGCCTGGCCAACATGGCAAAACCCCCTCTCTACTAAAAATACAAAAATTAGCCAGGTTTGGTGGCACACGCCTGTAATCTCAGCTACTAGGGAGGCCGAGAGAGGAGAATCACTTGAACCCAGGAGGTGGAGGTTGCAGTGAGCCGAGATCACCCTACTGCACTCCAGCTTCGGCAACACAAGTCAGACCACATCTCAAAAAAGAATATATATATATATGTTTGTATATATATATATGTGTGTGTGTGTGTGTGTGTGTGTGTATAGCTAAGACAATTTTTGTAAAGGAAGAATAAGGTGGGAGGAATGACTCTACCATATTTCAATACTTTTTATATAGCTACAGGAATCAAGACTGTATAGTATTGGGAGAAGAGTAGACACTCAGATCACTGTAACAAAATAGAGAACCTATAAATATCCCCACACTGATTTTTTACAAAGAGACAAAAAGAAGGAAGGATCATCTGCTTAACAAATGGTGCTGGAGCAGTTGCAGAGCCATAGGCTAAAAAAAAAAAAAAAAAAAAAAAAAAAAACAAGACCTAAATCTTCATATTTTTATACAAAAAAACCTGAAGTGGATTATAAATTTAAATCTAAAATATAAAACTAAAAAAAAAAAAAAAAAACTTTTACAAGAAAGCATAGGACAAACGTCTGAGGTCTAGGGCATAGTGAATGGTACAAAAAGCATAATCCATGAGGAAAACAAATAAATTAGATTTCACCCAATTTAAAACTTGTGCTCTGCAAGAAACCCGCTAAAAGGATGAAAAAACAGGGTCTTGACTAGGAGAAAATATTTGCAAACCACATATCCAAGACAGGACTCACATTCAGAATATACAATGGATATGTATAATACTCTCAAAACTCAATGGTAGGCTAAGCGTTGTAATCCCAGTACACTGAAAGGTCGAGGTAGATGGAGGGCAGATCCCTTGAGGCCTGGAGTTCGAGACCAGTCTGGGCAACATGGGAAACCCATCTCTACTAAAAATACAAAAATTAGACAGACATGATGATGCACGTCTGTAATCTGCCACCACACTCCAGCCTAGGCGACAGAGTGAGACTCTGTCTCAACAACAACAGCAACAATGAACTATTGATACACAAATATTAATATCTTGGGTGAATCTCCAGGTATTTATGCTGAGTGAAATAAGCCCTTAAAATGTCATACACTATATATTTCATTTGTACAGCATTGTAGAAAAGACAAAATTGTGGAAATGAAAAACAGATTAGTGGTTGCCAGGAGGTAGGGATGGTGGATGGGAGGAGGGTGAGTATTACTAAAAATGAGTAGCACAAGGGATAGCATTGTGGTGATGAAAATGTTCTGTACCTTTTATTCCCCCCCCCCCCCCAGAGGGATTCTCCCTAGGCTGGAATACAGTGGCATGATCTCGGCTCATTGCGACATCTGCCTTTCGGGTTCCAGTGATTCACCTGTCTCAGCCTCCCATGTAGCTAGGACTACAGGCACCCACCAATTCACCTAGCTAATTTTTGTATTTTTAGTAGAGATGGGGTTTCTCCATGTTGCCCAGGCTGGTCTCAAACTCCTGACCTCAAGTCATCCGCCCACCTAGCCCTCCCAAAATGCCGCGATTACAAGCATGAACCACTGTACCCGGCCATGTTCTGCACATCAAAACACTTTCACTGAATGTAGATGCCATTACATTCTATTACGTTACAAAGCAAAAAGGAGCTTCATAAACGTTGTTCTATTATGTATCAACTGAAAAAAAAACATATATTCCAGAAAAATGTTTTGAAGACACATGGGAGTGGAATGTGCCTGCATTAAGAGCAGAGCTTTTACAGGACCACCTGTCTGCAGCCGGCTCCCAAGCACCACTGAAAACAGCTGCTACACTCAGAACGACAAGATTGTCTTGTTAATGATTTCACTGGACTCTCGAATGTCATCCTCCTTGACCACTAGCAGAGGCGAAACCTCATGATGTCACCATGGATTGGCTTGGCCAGAAGTCCACAACCTTGAAGTCGTAGACATACCTTCCAAGCATCACAACCTTTGTTGTCTTGAATAACAATTGTGTTTAAAATTCTTTTCCTCCTGGGCACAGTAGCTCATGCCTGTAATCCCAACATTTTGGTAGGCTGAGGCAGGTGCATCACCTGAGGTCAGGAGTTCAAGACCAGCTTGGCCAACATGGTAAAACCCCGTCTCTACTAAAAATACAAAAATTAGCTGGGCATAGGGGCACATGCCTGTAATCCCAGCTGCTCAGGAGGCTGAGGCAGGAGAATCACTTGAACCCAGGAGGCAGAGGTTGCAGTGAGCCAAGATCGCACCATTGCACTCCAGCCTGGGTAACCAGAGTGAACCTCTGACTCAAAACAATAACTAAATGAATAAATAAAGCAATAATTTTCCTCTTACAGCAGTTACAACATCAGAAGGTAGCTTCATGGGTTCATTTCTCAAGATAATATCCATTTCTTTCTGCATTTTCAGCACGGTTTTCTTCTTCTAAAACCTCAAGGGCTGCAATGGCCACTCAGCAGCCTAGTGTGTTGCCACCGTATGTGTAACCATGTTCCCCTGGTTTAATGGTCAGCATTATGCCATCGTCCCACAGCACCACAGTCACAGAGTATCAACCCCTAGAAAGGGCCTTTCCAAGGAGGACTATATCAGGTCTGACATTTTCATGATCAATAGCCAGCCATCTACCATTTTTGGCCAGTCCTATCTGTATTTCATCAGCAATGAACAGAACCAAGCTGGGAACATGAGATGGGACCAGGGTAAGTAAAAATACCGCAAAGCTTATTGTTCTTATAGAGTTTCAACTGGTCTGTCTTTCTTTCTTTCTTCTTTCTTTCTTTCTTTCTTTTTTTCTCTCCCTCTCTCTCTCTCTCTCTCTCTCTCTCTCTCTCTCTCTCTCTCTCTCTCTCTCTCTTTCTTTCTTTCTTTCTTTCTTTCTTTCTTTCTTTCTTCCATTTATTTATTTATTTGACAATCTTGCTCTGTCGCCCAAGCTGGAGTGCAGTGGTGTGATGTCAGCTCTATGCAACCTCTGCTTCCCGGGTTCAAATCATTGAGTGAGCCCAGGAGGTCAAGACCAGCCTGGGAAATATAGCAAAAGGCAAGGTGGTGCATGCCTGTAGTCCCAAAGCCAAGGCGGGAGTATCGCTTGAGCCCAGGAGGTCAAGACCAACTTGTCAACATAGCAAAACCGTCTCTACTAAAAAACAAAAATAAAAATATTAGTGGGGGCGGAGTGGTGCATGCCCGTACTCCTGAGATGAAGGTGGGAGGATTGGCCAATGTGCTGGGATTATAGGCGTGAACCACCACTCCTGGCTGATTGTTACATTTTGAAACGCCCCACATTCTCTCTAAGTGTTGGCGGGCTCTTTTAATCTCAGAAATTCTAGCTCTCTTCATTCTAATAATTTACAAATCACCCAGTAATAGCCTCTAAATCCGTTCATAGTAGTCATGCTCAATTCTCTTCAACAGAACAGAAACCCCCATCCCTCTGCCTGATCAGATCCATCACCAGAGAGACCATGTTATCTCTGGGACTCACTTCCCTTCCTTTATTTATTGAGTGGCAGTGTCAGAACGCCCCCACTCAATACAATTACACAGTCACATTCCTACCTCCACAACAAGGGTCTGCACAGCTTTCAGGGTAAGCCTAGCTCTAGGGAAACTACTAACAAGAGTAGCCAACCCTCTCCTAAAGACTCAAGGCTGCTTTGCCCATAGGAAACCTGTTATCCCCAATCAATACTTCTCCCAGAGACCCCTGGTTCCCTGTTTTCATCTGACTTCTCCCCTTACTCACGGACAGATAAGCCCCAGATGGAGAAATGCAGCACCTGATTCCAGGTGACTGAGTGTGACCGGCCTTTACAGATTTCTCCCTCCACAGGACCAAAGGTCCTGCGGCTGGAAAGACTCAGGCAGCTTCTCTTGCAGGTCAGACTGCTCCCGGTGCCATGAACAGAGACAAAGACTGTGCAAAGAGAGCTAGGGATGATGCTCAAACACCAGAGAAGATACAAAAGGTGACCTGGAGGGGGCAGAGTAGTGACCCAGGGGACAGTGTGGGGTGACCAGGTTTCTGAGGAGGGGTGAACAGAGATACTGGAGACAAGGAGCAGGGGGAGATCTGGAGCATTGGAAGCCCCCCACCCTCACTCTGTCATCACCTAGCATCCTGGAGACAAGTCTGTGACCTTGCACTTCATTTGGTGACTCTCAGTCCATTCTAGAAGGCGGGAAGAGAGTCAGCCAGCAGCATTAAAGCCCTACTGTGTGGCAGGGGAGAAGCTAGGGTAGGTCCCCGATGTTGTCTCAGTTAGCCATGGCATCAACCAGGACGGATTATCATCCCCACTTCCTAGATCCAGCACACAGGAAGCGGCTCCAGCTGAATGGCAGACATGCTTAGCTGAGTCACTGCCAGAATTCCTTTGTTTTTTTTTTTCTAGGCCTTTGATGATATTGCCAAATACTTCGCTAAGAAAGAGTGGGAAAGGATGAAAGCCTCGGAGAAAATCATCTATGTGTATAAGAAGAGAAAGTATGAGGCCATGACTAAACTAGGTAACAGAAAGTTCTAGGTACAAGTCTGGGGACACATGAGCATCCCTTTCCCTGCTTTGGCTACTTCTTAGGCTGCAGAAAGTACCCCACATTTTCCTTTGTTCAGGGAAAAGTCACAAGGCAGCTTCTGGGTGTTCTGCTCTTCTGTATCCTGTCAGGGCTGAGGGCAGGGACTGGCCACAGTGGAGCTCATACCTGGATCCTGCACGTTTCTCTCCCTTAAGCGTCTGTTCTGATGAGCCCAGCTGTCTCTGTGGCATCCCAGGCATCCCCCCACCGCTCCCCACCCCCACCTTCCTTCTCTCAGTTTGTCTCTCTCTCTCTCTTTTTTTTGAGTCAGAGTCTCAGTCTGTCACCTAGCCTAGAGTGCAGTAGTGCAATCATAGCTCACTGCAGCCTTGAATTCCTGGCCTCAAGCAATCCTCCCACCTCAGCCTCCCAAATTGCTGGTACTATAGACGTGAGCCACCGTTCCAGCCCTAAGCTTCTCTCTTAAGCAATAAACGCTTTGCTTCTTTCTATGTTTCAAGGTCACCCTCTCAACTTTCATGCGTAATAAACGGGCCACAGACTTCCAGCGGAATGATTCTGATAATGACCGTAACCGCGGGAATCAGGGTGAGTAGATGGGAAGGGGCTGGAAAGGGTCTCCTCAAGCCCAGCTACCTGGGAAAGATCCTCAGACGTTTGTTCCCTTATACACATCAGGGCTGAGTGAAAAAAAAAATGCATACAGAAAGTTAACTACAGAGGGCATTCATATAAAATTTTAGAACATGCAAAACAAGAATATATATTTTTATGGAAAATAAGTAAATGGTAAATGTATAGAAACATGAATGTGAATAAAAAGTCATCAAATTAAGGTGACTGGCTGTAAGTGGAGGAGGGAGGGCAGCGATTGGTGAGTGCTGCACAGATAGCTACAGCCGTGACTTCTTGATAGTGTGTTTTGTTTGTTTTTGTTTTTGAGATGGAGTTTAGCTCTTGTCACCCAGGTTGGAGTGCAATAAGGCAATCTCAGCTCACTCCAACTTTCACCTCCTGGGTTCAAGTGATTCTCCTGCCTCAGCCTCCCAAGTAGCTGGGGTTACAGGTATGCACCCCCACACCCAGCTGATTTTTAAATTTTTGATAGAGTTGGGGTTTCTCCATGTTGGCCAGGCTGGTCTCAAACTTCCTGACCTCAGGTGATCCACCCGCCTCAGCCTCCCAAAGTGCTGGGATTACAAATGTGAGCTACCACACCCGGCCTGTTTGTAGTATTTCTAATATTCTGAATAAATAAATCAGACCTAACAGCTGTGTGGTAATGTTGAGACCCGACTGAACTCAATATTATTCCCTATACTTTTCTGTGTGTTTGAAATATTTCTTTTTTAAAGGACGTATTGTTCTTCTAAGCACTGTTAATGAATCAAAGGACAGTTAAGAAAGTGTTACAAGTGAAAAAAGAAAAAAGAAAGAAAGAAACTATTGAAACTATGGATCTGCCAAAAACTTCCAGAGTTTGTCTCATTAACAGCATATAGGTATTGGATAAGTATCTTAGGAGTGAGGGTGATGAACACATTACATAATAAAGATCGCTGTTTTTCTGTATGTTGTCAAAACCAAATAGTCTTCTCATTCCCAACCAAACTCGATTCTCCCTGATGAGCTTGGAAGAGAGTTTGAAAGAGTGATCCCTCATCCAACACACAGAGAGATTTCCCACTTCTCAGTGAGCAGAGATAACATAGGGTAAAAAAAAGACAGGTTACTGGGTAGAGAGCTTTGTACATTTCAGGAATATAAAGAGGACGTATGTGTTTACTGGCCCTTCTGCTCTGGCAACACAATTATAAGACAAGGTCAGAATATCCAAACCGTCTCTAATAGACCTATTACTCCCCAACTAAACAGGCCAGATTCTACCATCTCCCACCATCACTATAAGAGGTCTGAAAATCCAGTGCTTGAGTATCTGCCAAGTTCTTGACATTAAAGGAGTGTCTTTATACTGAAAATATTTCAGAACCACTGGACTAAATCATCCATGGTTCATCACACATTTAACAGCTTAATTCACATACCATAAGAGTCACCCATTTCAAGTGTACAATTTCAATTGTACATCTTGAGTGGATACAGTTCAGATTCCCAATCAATCAATTCAATTATTTGGGCAAAAGCAAAAGATATGTAATTATATAAGATGACACTGTGATGGGGTTTAACCCCCATTTGATAAACCATGAGATAGAAAATTCTGAATTGATGCCACAGACAAATGCACCAACCATGACTAAACATAATTCAGAAGCAAATCTCAACTCTTCAACAATGAGTGGACTCATAACCCTCTGCTGCAGAATGCACTCATGCGACAGAAGTCTCTCTAGAGTTTGGAAATCTTCACCAACCAAGAAAAATTCTGATGTATTCTCTTTCAGTTGAACGTCCTCAGATGAGTTTCGGCAGGCTCCAGGGAATCTTCCCGAAGGTGAGTATCTCTCAAATCTAAAGGACCAGAGAACCTTTGTCCCTTCACGGATGTAAACACTGGTAAGAGTGGGGGAATATAAAAAATGCCCTCGTTGCCTCCTTCTCCCCATGTCTATCACAACAACTGATGTAGCATCAACAGCTTGATAACACTAAGAGTTGTGATCCTTAATACTTCTTTTGTTTTCATAGTGATGCCAGATACTATTTTAAGCAGTTCACACGGATTCATTTATTTAATCCTTAAGAAGATCTCTATGACACTGTTTCTGTTATTATCTCCAAATAATAATGAGTCACACACTTCGGTTGTCATCCATACAAAAGCCGTGTGACTTGGCGCAAATCTTCTAAGTTCTCTGAGCTCCAGATTCGTGGTCCATGCAATGGAAGCAAAGAATCATAGTTCATGTTTTAGATCCTAGTTGTCAGCAACATAATAATAAAATGAGGCTATCGGGGTACAGAGATGTTAAAGAATTTCCTGGGGCACAGTGGCAGTGGTAGTCTAATCCAGAACTCCAAGCCATTTAAAGCTCATTCACATTTGTATTTGTTTATGAAGTTCAGATGTTGCCCACTAGGGCTTTACCCCATAGGGCCTGCTGGTGCTTCCATTGAGACACCCACTCTCGCAACAGGAAGGACCAGCTGGCCTCTGCTCTGTAACTGGGGCCACTCACATGGCCTAAGAGTCCCTTTGACTGTTGACCCCTCCCTACTGTGAGCTCCTTGAGGGCCTTGTCTGCACCTGGGGCATCTGGGAAGCCCCAGTCCCAGCCCAGGGGATCCCTCGGAGGCCCCTGAATGAGTGATCCCACAAGTGCAGATTCAACTCTGGTTTAGAGGGTAAAGGGATCTGGGAGTTGGGTTGCCAGTGTGGAGACCGAATTCAAAGAAGTATCCAGAAAGATATTAATTGTTATCATTATTACATTTAAACAGTGTTTACAAGCTCAGAGAGGACTTTCCCTTAGCCTATTTTACATGTATTGTTCACTATTTCATAAGTGAGGGAGCTGAGTAAAAAGTAGCTTTAGGCGGCCGAGGCAGGCAGATCACGAGGTCGTGATCGAGACCATCCTGGCCAACATGGTGAAACCTCGTCTCTACTGAAAATACAAAACTTAGCAGGGCGTGGTAGCACCTGCCTCTAGTCCCAGATACTCTGGAGGCTGTGGCAGGAGAATGGCTTAAACACGGGAGCCGGATGTTGCAGGGAGCTGAGATGTTGCAGGGAGCCGAGATCATGCCACTGCACTCAAGCCTGGTGACAGAGCGAGACTCTGTCTCAAAAAAAAAAAAAAAAAAAAAAAAAAAAAAGGTAGCGTAAGATTGTTGGTCAGTGACATATCCCAATGCAACCAGAATTGGTATGGGTACCACGTCACTGAATTCCACACTCAGCGTTGGTGGCTCGGTAGGGTGCTATGCCATATCTGGTACTGCTTTCTTTGCTGCCTAGATTAATTTCAGGAAATCATTTCTTTCCCTCTCACTTCCCTTTATTCATCTCCCCACACCATCTTTCTCAGCAGTGTTTTGTTGCCTCTCTATGTTTTTACATTTACTCTCCCAGCAGCTGTCTAAAAGCTTATATGGGATCCCTTGTATTTTATTAAAGCTGTTCCCTGTGTAGACCTTGTGGATTCTTAGAATGCTATTTTACTCCAAATCTTCTGTATACCAAACTCTCAATTACATGGAGATTTTTGCTGTTTGCAAGAATGCCAGTCTTAAAAGAATGTGAAGATAAGCATTCTAGCCCTGGAAACCCCATTCACTTAGGCTGTTCATTTCCCTTCTAATCTCCCAGGTTTTTCCTAATTTAGGCAAGTGTGACTCTCCCAGCGTTGTTGAGAACATTGATTAAGGTAATGCATGTGAAGACGCTTTGTAAGCTCTAAAGCACTATAGAAATGTCACTGATACTGTTTATCTGTGACCTTCACATTATAAAGATCATGCCCAAGAAGCCAGCAGAAGAAGGAAATGATTGGAAGGGAGTGCCAGAAGCATCTGACCCACAAAACCATGGGAAACAGCTGTGCCCTCCGGGAAAACCAAATACCTCTGAGAAGATTAACAAGAGATCTGGTAAGAGGAAACAATTCGGGAACAACCCCTCTGGCTTCCCTGGCTATGTTCAGGTGTGGGGACTGGGTGTGTGGACTGGATCCCAGACAAGCCTGGGTCCAGGCTGGGCTGAGGAGCTCACCCAGCTCTAGATGAGATGTTAGACATGACTTCCAGAGACACAGAGTGGAGTTGTCATCCATATAAAAAACCACGTGACTTGGGGCAAGTCTTCCAAATTTTCTCAATTCCAGATTCCTAGTCCATAAGATAGAAATAAAGAATCACAGTTCATAAATTGTTTGGAGGCGTTAAATTAAATCTAGAAGGCCTGATGACATGAAAGGTGCTCAAGCAATTCTATCTGTGATAACCTGGGATCATATCTTACTCACCTCAATGCCTGATACCCAACACATGTGTACTCCAGATATATTGCAGGTTCAGTTTCAGATCACTGCAATAAAGAGAGTCACACACATTTTTTTTTAATTTCATAGTGCATAAAATTATGTTTTCACTATACTGTAGTCTACTAAGTGTGCCGTAGCATGATGTCTAAAAATGTACATACCTTAATTTTAAAACAAGTCATTGTTAAAAATGCTAGCAATCTTCTGAGCCTTCAGTGAGTCACACTCTTTTTACTGGTGGAGGGAGGGTCTTGCCTCGGTGTTGATGGCTGCTGGCTGATCAAGGTGGTGGTTGCTGAAGGATGGAGTGGCTGTGGCAGTTTCTTAAAAGAAGACGACAATGAAATTTGCCACATCAATTACCTCTCCCTTTCATGAGAGATTTCTCTGGAGTATGTGATGCTATTGGACAGCATTTTACCCACAGTAGAACTTCTTCAAAGTTGGAGTCAATCCTCTCTAGCTATGAAAGTCCTAGATGGCATCTCATCCAACAGAAGGCTAGTTTATCCATATTGAAAATCTGCTGCTTAGTGTAGCCACCTTCATCAGTGTCCTTAGCTAGATCTTCTGGATATCTTGCTTCAGCTTCCTCATCAGGGTTTGCTGCTTCACCTTGCACTTTTATGTTATGGAGACGGCTTCTTTCCTTAAACCTCATGAACCAACCTCTGCTAGCTTCACACCTTTCTTTTGCAGCTTCTTCACTTCTCTCAGCTTTCACGGACTTGAAGAGAGTTCTGGTCTTGCTCTGAATTAGACTTTGGCTTAAGGGAATGTTGTGGCTGGTTTCATCTTGTGTCCAGACCACACAAACTTTCTCTATTTGAGCAGTAAGGCAGTTTTGCTTTCTTACTCTTGTGTTCACTGGAGTATTAGTATTCCTATTTTCTTCAAGAACTTTTCCTTTGCAGTATATACTATTATTTCCTTCAAGAACTTTTCCTTTGCATTCACAGCTTGGCTGTTTGGTGCAAGAGGCAGAGCTTTCAGCCTGTCTTGGCTTTCAGCATGCCTTCCTCACTAAGCTTAGCCATTTCTAGCTTCTGATTTAAAGTGAGAGACATGTGACTCTTCCTTTCATTTGAACACTTAGCGACCATTGTAGGGTTGTTCACTGTCCTAATTTCAGTATTGCTGTGTCTCAGGAAATAGGGAGGCCCAAGAAAAGGAAGAGAGGCAGGGAAGAGCTCATCCATAGAGCAGTCAGAACACACACAACATTCATCTATTACGTTTGTCATCGTCTATGGGTGCAGTTCTTGTTACCCCCAAAACGATTTCACACAACAGGGTGATTATAGTCAATAATAACTTAATTGTACATTTTAAAAAAAACTAAAAGAGTGTAATTGGATTGTTCGTAACACAAGGATAAATGTTTGAGGGCATAGAGACCCTATTTTCCATGATGTGATTATTACACATGGCATGCCTGTATCAAAACATCTCACGTACCCCGTAAGAATATACACCTACAGTGGACCCACAAAATAAAAAACAAAAAATACTGTAAAACACTAAAGAACAACAAAACAAGTGCAGTCATAATATCAAAGCTCACTGATAACAGATCACCATAACAGATATAATAATAATGGAAAAGTGTAAAATTGATGCGAATTTCAAAAAAAAAAAAAATGCAGCATATGAGAAGCACTATGAAAATGCGGTGCCATAAAACAAGGTATGACCGCATGCCCTTAAATACGTGCTGAATGAAAGGAGGAATGGGTGAATGTTCCCGTAAGTGAAGATGTTGGGAATCTAAACCTGACAACGGAAGGAGGCAGAAGCTAAAACTTTCGTTGGCATTTGGCCTGTATTGGTGTGGGTCTAAGCTGTCAGCCTCTGTAAGCCAGCGAATGTGAAAAACTGGATGAAGAAGGCCCATGGGCACTTGGGACTGGGGAGGCATCTCCTTTTTTGGAGAAAACAGAGCCTAACACTCTCCAGCCTACCCAACCCTCATCTTCCAACTCTTCTCCATCACAGGACCCAAAAGGGGGAAACATGCCTGGACCCACAGGCTGCGTGAGAGAAAGCAGCTGGTGATTTATGAAGAGATCAGCGACCCCGAGGAAGATGACGAGTAACTCCGTAAGTGAACTTTCGGCTCATTCCCCACATCCCTGCAGATGTGCTATTCTGTTATGGTACTGGTATCCCATCTTACCACTTGTTCCCCAAATCATTCCCTTCTCATAATTTTCTAGGGTACAGAGCTGAGGCTGAATGAAGAGATTTCTCATGCTCTTCTTTTTCTTTTGTTTTGAGAGGGATTCTTGCTCTGTTGCCTAGGCTGGACTGTATTGGCATGATCTGGGCTCACTGCAACCTCCAGCTCCCGGGTTCAAACGATTCTCCTGCCTCAGTCTCCTGAGTAACTGGGATTACAGGTGTGCACCACCACACCAGGCTAATTTTTAGATTTTTAGTAGAGACAGGGTTTCACCATGTTAGTCAGGCTGTTCTTCAACTACTGAGCTTGTGAGCCACCCACCTCTGCCTCCCAAAGTGCTGGGTTTACAGGCATGAGTCACCACGCCCGGTTGATTTCCCATGCTCTTTCTACTCCCTGCCCTGTATAACCAGGGATGCTCCCTACCCAGGATGCTATGGGCTCCCAAACTCCAGGTCAGCCCTGATATGTGGGCCACACATTCCTCTAGCCTAGGAATTGATAATCCAGGCGAGGAAGTCACTGTGGCATGAGCAGATGGTTCACTTCAAGGAACCATGGAAGGCTTGTGCAGGTCCTGAGGTAGGGCAGAATCGGAGTGTGCAGGGTCTGCAGGTCAGGCGGAGTTGAGATTGAGTTATTGGGCAGTGGGAACTCACTGCCACTTACTTTCCTTCTCTCTTCTTGCCTCAGCGTCGGTGATATGACACATGCCCACAATGAGAAGCAGAACGTGGTGACCTTTCACGAACATGGGCATGGTTGTGGACTCCTTGTCATCAGGTGTATAGTAAGTGAAAGCAAGTGTTTAAAACAGTGAAAAGTTGAGCATCATTTTTCTTAGTGTGCCAAGAATTCAATGTTAGCATTTCTGTTGTTTTTTCTTGCAGTATGCCATTCTGTTAGATATTAGCATTTTCATTGACGAGCAAGACATACTTAATGCATATTTTGGTTTGTATATCCATGCACCTCCTTTAGGAAACAAGTATAGTCAGGTATTCTCTGCATAGAACAGCACTACCCTCCTCCCTACCTAGATGTGACTACTGAGGGCAGGTCTGAGTGTTTAATTTCTGATTTTCCTCTGCACTTATACACACACACACACACACATACACACACACACACACACAAACACACACCAAGTACCACTATAAGCATCTCCCATCTTTGTTTCCTGTTCAGCATGTACTCCCCTCATCCAATTCCCCATATCAGTCATTGACAGTTAATAAACATTTACAAACATTCCCCAGTTATTTGCTCCTCTTATTATTCTGCACACAGTTCTGTGTACGTGTTTCAATATTTCTTTAGGAGAGATTCTTAGAAGTGGAATTGCTGTGTGAAAGGAGTCATTTATTCAACAAAAACCTAATGAGTGCATCCTCGTGCTGAGCGCTGTTCTAGGTGATGGAGAGACATCAGGGAACAAGGCAGGCAGATGTTCCTGACCACCATTCCAGAGGAGGATGTTTCCAGTTGTTGGTTTTGTCCATTGGTTTCGTTTGTTCGTTTGTTTTTTCCAGAGACGGGGTCTTTGCTCTGTCCAGGCTGGAGTGCAGTGGCATGATCATAGCTCAATGCCAGCCTTAAACTCCTGGGGCTCAAGCAATACTCCCATCTTAGCCTTGTAAAGTACTAGGATTCAGGCGTGAGCCAATGTGCCTGGCCTCCAGTTTTTATTTTGATAGAGACTATACACTTCAGTCCTGGAGCAGGATTCTGCAGCAGGTGGTTGGGCATCTTGGCCTTCACTCTCTGAACAATTTTCGGGTTCAAGGTCTGGGACGGTCCTTTTGGGAGTATGGGGGAGGAGACACAGATGAAATTGTCATCTGGGGAATGCGGAGGAATGAGGAAAATGTGTGCACGGTAGACCCTGTGATGGACAGGGAATAGAAGAGTCCGCTTAGTCTCCATGCAGGGGAGCAACGGTGGGAAAGTCCCCTGGACAGAAGCATGAGACTGCCCATCATGGGTCTCACCAACCAAGGGCCTGGGGGCTGGGGTGGGGACGATGATTTGGGAATGGGACAGTTCTTTCTCACAGGTACTACTGCATGGTGCAGAGGGGAAACGGTTGTGGGGAAGGGAAGGGCAGAGGGGAGTCTATTTTAGAACACATAATTGTGTGTGAATGGAGACATTAAGGCTCCATTCACACACAATGGACTTGAAACACCAGCCCCAGGTGGAGGCAGGATTGGAGCTGTTTTGACCGTCCATAGTCCATCACCTTGGCCTCCTGGTTCTCCCCAGCCTTGGAACGAGGACACTAACATCATTATGCCTATATGATAGATGAGAGACGGAGTCCCAGACAGATGGTAGGCATCTTGTCACAGGTCCTACAGCTGGCAGGGGCAGGAGGGGCTGAGTTTGGAGGTCACTGACTCTAGAAACATTAAGGAGGACAAGTGTGTATGGTGGACGGAGGGAGAATTGAACAAGCCCCGGGTTCTGTCCCCAGTCGCAAGGTGGAGGCTGTGGGTTCATTTACCCAAGACAAGGAGCACTCAGAGAGGGAGAATGAAGGGAGAGAGAGGCAATCGTGGTCATAGTGGGGACAGTGGGAGGCAGAGATATGCAGGGTGGGCAGAAGAGGGTCAGGCAAAGAAGCAGGGGAGACCCAAGGCCACGTATGGGCTGTCACAACCACCAGAGGGACAGGGTGCCAGGAAGGAGGTTGTGGGGCTCCAGGAGCAGCAGAAGTTCCCCAGATCTGTGAGCATGCCCTGCCTGGCACTGCAGGAAGAGGTGGCTGCCACCCAGGTCAGTGTGGACGTACCTCTACCTGTGTCTCAGAGGAAACAAATTCTATTTTATCCCGATATAGTTCTGTATTACACAAATGAAACATTCAGCTACTAGATATCGAGAGCCTTATCTTCCAGGCAAATAGAGGAGAGGATACCCTAAAAGAGATGCTGAAGGATTTGATTTTTCTTTCTCCCTGGGAAGATGGGATCCATAAGTTGGGTCCCCCAGCCCACAAGACAGGTGCAAGGAAGGGTGGCTGGAAGATTGTGAGTCATGACAGGGAACATTTTTCCTTAGGTTCCTTGGGTATATAAAGCTCCCGACTATCTGTCTGTCATGTACAGATAAAGAGTGAACATGGTCCCCTCTCCACAAATGTGTTTCTCTCCATTATTACTTGAAGGGCTGAAGTTACACCAAGTTCTGATACATCACTTTTTGGGTTTTCGTGAGACAGGATCACACTCTGTCACCCCGGTTGGAGTGCAGTGATGCAATTACAGTTCACTGCAACCTCGATTTCCCAGGCTCAAGGGATTTTCCCACTTCAGCTTCCAAACTAGCTGGGACTACAGGCACACGCCACCACACCCAGCTAGTTTTTGTATTTTTTCTAGAGACGGGACCCACTATGTTGCCCAGGCTGGTCTAGATCTCCTGGTCTCAGGCAATCCTCCTGCCTCAGCCTCCCAAGGGCTGGGATGACAAGTATGAGCCACCTCGCCAGGCCTTCACTTTCTTTAATGAACAATTATCAGAGTTTCATCTTAGAGGCAAAAGTGGGTACTACCTGCCAATCTGAGTGTGGTGTTGGAGGGGAATCTGGCTGATTCAGATGTTTCCAATGAAATTTTAAATTAACCTACCTGATGATTATCCTAAGACCCTTTCCTGCTCCGTGTTTTTTAAATTCTGGGTTTGGAATTTTTCAGATGCTTTGTTACAAGGAGCATCTCTTGGCCAGGAACCGTGACTCAGGCTGTAATCCCAGCACTTTGGGCAGTTGAGGCAAGCAGATCACTTGAGGTCAGGAGTTCGAGACCAGCCTGGCCTACATGGCGAAACCCCCATTTCTACTAAAAATACCAAAATTAGCCGGCCGTGGTGGCAGGTCCCTGTGAATCCCAGTTACTGTAGGGGCTGAGGCAGGAGACAGAGGGTGCAATGACCTGAGATCACGCCACTGCACTCCAGCCTGGGCGACAGAGTAAGTCTCTATCTCAAAAAACAAACAGCATCTCTTGCCTACAGTGATTTGAGCTGTGGTCTTATCTCCTTGGGTTTCTCTATCAGTCTGATCCCATCTACTCTATCTCCCAGGAATGCCTCAATATATCTGGTGGACCACTGACACGTTTTCTTATTTTCCTCTACTGTTAAGAATTGACCCTTGAAAACATTTTCTTCCCAGTTCAATGGAATGTTGAGTCGGGCACAGGATCTATTTGCCATCTTGCTCCAATCATCTGGTTTTAGATATTTTATGTATATTTGTCACTATATAAGTGTAATTTTTCTCAATTTGGTTTTCTAAATGGTTGTTATTGGTATGTAGAAAACCTATCTATTATTGTATATAATACTTTGTTACCTGTCTGGGTGCAGCTTCCCCTGCATTTCGGCACGAGGCTCAAGCTGTTTATTCTCCAAAAGAAAACTGACAGGCTGGGTGTGATGGCTTATACGTGTAATCCCAGCATTTTGGGAGACTGAGGCGGGTGGATCACCTGAGGTCAGGAGTTCGAGACCAGCCTGACCAAGATGGCGACACACCATCTCTACTAAAAATCCAAAAAAAGAAAAGTAGCCGGGCATTGGTGGTGTGCACCTGTATTCCCAGCTACTAGGGCAGCAGAGGCGGCAGGATCACTTGAACTCAGGAGGCAGAGATTGCAGTGAGACGAGATCTTGTCACTATACTCCAGTATGGGCGACAGAGACTCTATCTCTAAATAAAAAAGAAAAAAAAAAAAAAAGAAAATTCACTTCACAGGCAATAGATGGCTATAAAAGGATCATTTATGGACGATTTCATAGGGGAGATTGATGGAAAGAAAGGAAGTATACATTTTACAGACCTGGGCAGTTGACTGCAGAAATCACCAGAACTGCCCTTTTCTCCAAAAATATTACCCATAAGCTATTCTACTACTGGTTCTTCTAGTCCTTCTCTCTATTCCAAAACCTCAAATTGTCCTTTTCCTTACTGGGGTAATTATCCTCTGCCCAGATCTGGGTCCTCCGCAATACTTAGCACTGTCTTTGAGTGTGTGAATTCCCTTTACTTTGGCTCAGGTTCCCAAAGAAACAGGCTTTGGGCCATACAGGACACCTCTAGACAGACTACACTGAGAAACCATGCTTGGAACTGGTGCATGGGGAGAGGAGAGGGAGTTTACATACCTCGCTCTCACTCCTGGTTCTTTTTCTTATTGGTCAAAATTTACCCCACCGGCACAAACTCCTCCACACTTCTAGATTGCATCACCTGCCCCTTTGGCAGCTGTCTGGGAAGCCACATCCCACACTTTGAAGTGTAGTGTTTCATACAATCCAAAACTGGTAGTAGAGGCGAGGTGTGGTGGCTCACACCTCTAATCCTAGCACTTTGGGAGGCCAAGGCAGGCAGATCATGAGGTCAGACGTTTGAGACTAGCCTGGCGAGCATGGTGAAACTCCATCTCTACTAAAAATAAAAATTTAGCTTGGCATGGTGGCCCGTGCTTGTAATCCCAGCTACTTGGTGGGTGGAGGTAGGAGTATCGCTTGAACCAGGGAGGTGAAGGTTGAAATGAGCTGAGATCACACCACTACACTCCAGCCTGGGCAACAGAGGGAGACTCCCTCTCAAAAACAAACAAACAAACAAAAAAGCCAAACAAACAAAAAATAAAAAGTGGTACAGAAACCAGAAAGTCCAGGTATGTAGCTAACTGGCCTGGTTGTACAACAGCAACCAAGGGTGAAAACTAAATACTCCCAGGCATGTCCTAAGTTCACCGAATAACTGGAGTACCCATCTGTGCTAGTTAACTGCCTTTATCTGAAGGAAAAATAAAACTCACATCTCTATGACAAGCAGGTGCTTACAGCTTGGAGCAAGTCACCTAGGCTAGACTCCTCTGGTGACAGGGAGACAGGGACATCATCTTCCTCGAGGTTCACATTTCAAAGAGATGGCTCCAAGGCCCTGAAGACATTCCTAGGGGACGGGCGTGGTGGCTCACGCCTGTAATCCCAACACTTTGGGAGGCTGAGGCTGGAGGATCACTTGAGGCCTGGAGTTCAAGTTCAAGACATTCCTGGGTTCTACGGTGGACAGAGGCTTACATATCAAAGGAAGAATTTACAAATACAATTTTTCTCAAGGAAATGCTCTAAGGAAAGTGAAATGGGGAAAGGTCTCTTCTTGACCTTTTGGCAACAGGAAAAACTCAATTTTATGTTTAGTTACCCTTACAAGTTTCCCCTATTATTATTCTTTTACAGTAACACTGCAGTTTTCTAATTATCTCCACTGCTGTTTCTGTCTTTCTCTGGGTAGTTTACCACCCCATAAATATCCAACAAGTCCTTAGTAAGACACAAAGCAAAGCGATTATCAACATTAAAATAGAATGCTTTTCTTTTTTTTTTTTTGGGACAGAGTTTCGCTCTTTTTGCCCAGCCTGAAGTGCAATTGCGCAGTGTCGGCTCACTGCAATCTCTGTCTCCTGAGTTCAAGCGATTCTCCTGCCTCAACCTCTCGGGTAGCTGGGATTACAGGTGCTCACCACCACGCCTGGCTAATTTTTGTATTTTCAGTAAAGGTGGGGTTTCACCATGTTGTCCAGGCTGGTCTAGAACTCATGACCTCAAGTGACCCACCTGCCTCGGCATCCCAAAGAGATGGGATTACAGGCGTGAGCCACTGCACCCAGGTATAATTAGTAATAGCATAATAAATTTAGTCTGTACAATGGTTTTGAACCAAGATCCCAAGCCTAAGGACCACCAGCTAAACAAATCAAAAACCTATGGGGGAATTGAATGAGACCTCTTGTAGTTTTTGACTAGCATTCTAGAATTGGGTTAAATTAAAACAGAGTGCCAACTCTATAAAAGGGACCACTAGGTGAATTATAGGATTTGGGGGTCAGGGTCTGTCAAGTGAAAAATTAGACATTCAGGGGATTAGAGTCTCATTATGTTGTGAAGACTTATTCTGGTGTCTTGGGAAAAGCTGTCTACAGTGTGGAAACACCAACTTCTCATCCTGATTTGTCGTTTGAATGTCTCTGGTTATGGCATTGGACAGTTTGGAGAACTCTTTGCGTGGTCCATACATCAGGCCTGAGACTTGTTCCTTAAAATTTATGCACTTTTATCTTATAGGACTTGTAAATCAAATATAAAATCCTAACCCCTGTCCCACTGCAACAATCTGAATGGACTTCTTCCTCAGCCAGGGCTCTTTTAAAATTTAACCTGAGAGATGGTTTGAGGCCATGACAGGAAGTGAGGGTCAGACATGCCTCATTATACCTCTCTGGCATTAACATCAACACAGACTTGAAGTCTGATAAGAAACATGTTATGGCCGGGTACAGTTGCTCATGACTATAATCTGAGCATTTTGGGAGGCCGAGGCAGTTGATTACCTGAAGTCAGGAGTACGAGACCAGCCTGACCAATGTGGTGACACTCCGTCTCCACTAAAAATACAAAAGTTAGCTGGGTGCGGTGGCAGGCGCCTGTAATCCCAGCTACTCAGGAGGCTGAGACAGGAGAATCACTTGAACCTGGGAGGCAGAGGTTGCAGTGACCTGAGATTGCGCCACTGCATTCTGGCCTGGGCAACAGAGCAAGGCTCCATCTGAAGAAAAAAGAAAGAAAAAGAAAAAAGAAACGTGTTACAACCTAATCTCTCTGTAGCCTAATACCTGAAGGCTTCCTCTGCAAGTAAGAACTTGGGTTTTCATAATCCTTTATCTTAACCCTGACATTGCTTTCTGTTGATCCTAGGGTTTTGTTTTGCTTTGTTTTTGTTTTGAGATGGAGTTTCCCTGTGTCGCCTAGGCTGGAGTGCAATGGGCAGGATCTTGGTTTCACTGCAACCTCCGTCTCCCGGGATCAATCAATTCTTGTGCCTCCAGTAGCTAGGACCACAGGTGCGGGACACCAGGCCCAGTTAATTTTATGTCCTTTTTTTAGAGGAGTTTTGCCATGTTGCTCAGCCTGGTCTTGTACTTCTGGCCTGGTGACCCATCTGCCTCGGCCTCCCAAAGTGCTGGGATTCCAGGCGTGAGCCAACGTGCCTGGCCTACTAATTAGGTTTCTTCTTGCTAAGGAAAACTGAGCTTTGAACGGGTTAAGTTTTTAAGTCCATGTAACTTTCTGTATTGCTTTTGAAGTCTGTTGACTATCATTCTGGTTAAATGAGTGACTTATTTCCACAGTGACCCGTGATCCTGTTTTGAACAAATGTTTTGAGCCTTTTAACGTCTTTGACAAACTTCCCCCAAATCCAGTTCTTTTCAAATTTATCTATTGCTGTTGAACAGACTAATCAAATTCTAATTTAAGTCTTTTTAACATGAAATTGACTTTGAGATTTACCAGTGAGGCCCCTGGAGAGCCTCAGTGAATGTGTCTCTCATTAGGCTTATTTGATATGTTAGATTATATGAAAAGCAATGTCAAATAATACAATAACACTAATTGCTGTTTACATTTATATAGATATGTTATTGATGTTAATGTTCTGAAGATCATATAAAATTTACAGAGTTCTGATGGTCCTGGTGTGATGCTATCAGTCATGATTCTGGTTGTTATCTTAAAATGCTCTATATAATAGAAATAACTGAATTTTTTCGCAAGTTGGACCTTTCATCAGATCTTAATCATTACTATTCTAAGCTGTATCATCTAAAGTGCTGATTCTTCTCTAAAAGCATCCAGAATCAGATTCATAAAAAACATTTTAACAAGTACTTTGGAATATGGATTTGTAATAACATTCAGATCCATGAACTAAATAAATTATTTTTCAAAACTCTAATGAAAACTGATAGTTTCATGTAACTGATGATCAAGATCAAGCAGAACAAAAATTAATTACATGAGGCTAAATAACTGATAATGTTTTTATGACCTTTATTTAAAACTTTATTTATTCTTGGGCTGGACACAGTGGCTTACACCTGTAATCCCAGTGCTCTCGGAGGCTGAGACAGGAGGATCCCTGGGGTGCAGGAGTTCAAGACCAACCTGGGCACCATAGGAGACCTGGTTTCTAAAAGAAATTAAGGAAAAAAAAAACTTTGATTTTTACTTAAATGTTTGGTTTTCCACATTTAATAAAATGTTCTGGTGGGGTGTGGTGGCTCACTTTGGAAGCCAAGGCAGGAGGATTGCTTGAGCCCAGGAGTTCAAGACCAGTCTGGGGAACATGGCAAAACCCTGTCTCTACCAAAAAAGAAATACAGAAAAGTTAGCTGGGCATGGTGGCGTGCGCCTGTGGTCCCAGCTATTTGGGAGGCTGAGGTGGGAGGATCACTTGAGCCAGGAGGCAGAGGTTGCAGGGAGCTGTGTTTGCACAACTGCCATCAGCCCGTGCAACAAGGCACAGCCCTTTCTCAAGAAAATGAAAAAAAAAAAAAGAGAAAATTATCTCTGTTAAACTATCTATAGTTTATAACAATTTGGTAAAGTATACTTTTGTAAACTAAGATGTAAAGGTTTGCTTTTTCTTTCTGCTCAATTCCTCCAGAATTCGAAAACTATTTGTAAATATTCTTATGGCAATATGGTTATTTACACAGGTCCAGTAAAAACCTGCTCTTGGTGCCTCATTCAACTCCAACATGGCAAAAATCTCCAGGCGTACAGAGAGTCCCTGATTGCTGTTTTCCAGAAATAGACTGGAAAGGATGGTTACAATAGCATTCACTCCAAGACAGAGTTCCCAAGCTTCATGAATAGAGAACTGGATGCCTTCACAAAGAACCAGAGGGCCCCAGTGTCCTTGATCACATGATGAAGAAACTGGACCTCGCTAGTGATGGGCAGTTAGATTTCCAAGAATTTCTGCATCTGATAGATGGCATGACTGTGGCTTACCATGACTCTTTTCTCAAGGCTGCCCATTGCAAGAAGCAGATCTGAGGATCCCTTGGGCCTGGTTTCCAAAGTCACCGCATTTCCTCCAGCCTCGCCATCACCAGCTCCTCACAGCCCACACATACCCTGGGCCCAGCACATCCACCACCTCATGCAGGCCCTGCCTGCAGGTAGTAATAAGACCATTCCCCCTTGCCTGCAGCTCCCCACTCCCTCTGCCCCCTGTGCCTCCTCCCACTCCCCTCTCTTACCCTCCCCTCTCCTCCCCTCCTTTCCTCTCTTCTATTCTCTCAAGTACACCTACCACCTCATGTAGGTAGTAATAAAATCACACTTCTTTTCTCTTCTTTCTTTCTCTCTTTCTCCTTCCTTTCCTTTCCTTTCCTTTCCTTTCCTTTCCTTTCCTTTCCTTTCCTTTCCTTTTCTTTCCTTTCCCTCTTTCTTTGTTTCTTTTCCTTTTTCTTTCTCTTCTTTTCTTTTTCCAGAGATGGGAGTCTAGTTATGTTGCCCAGGCTGACTTTGAACTCCTGGTCTCAAGTGGTCTCCCAAAGTTCTGGGATTATAGGTGTGAGCCATTGCACCAGGCCCATTTTTTTTTTTTTTTCAACAAGAAAAAATAATCCGCTGTCTCTTTATAGATGGATACAATTTAAAACATTGGTTATAGGGCCAGGCATGGTGGCTCACACCTGTAATCCCAGCACTTTGGGAGGGTGAGGCGTGTGGGTCATCTGAGGTCAGGAGTTTGAGACCAGCCTGGCCAACATGGTGAAACCACATCTCTACTAAAAAGATTTAAAAATGTAGCATGGTGTGGTGGCACACATCTGTAATCCTGGCTACTCAGGAGGCTGATGCAGGAAAATTGCTTGAACCCAGGAAGTGGAGGCTGCAGTGAGCTGACACCTCACCACGGCATACCAGCCTGGGTGACAGAGCAAGACCCTGTCTCAAAAAGAAAAAAAAACATTATATTACCAAGGCTTTCATCAAAATGCATGGAATGCCTGACTCAAGTATTTTTAGCTTTACAGTGGGTGAATAAAAACGGTCACTTTCTGGTAGGCCAAGGAACCTTGAGAATGTAGGTGAAATCTAAAGTCTGCCTTGGTTTCACTTTCTATCCTCAAGAGGTTTTTAAATCTGAGATACCTAAGTGATCAATATATAGAGAAAAATTATGTTGCTAAAAAAAAGCTCTAATGGACCAGTTATTAGATTCTAGCTGTCTGCATTTTTCTAGTTCTTTTTTTTGGTTTGCTTGTTTTGTGTGTGTGTGTGTGTGTGTGTGTTTGACAAAGTCTTGCTCTGTCACCAGGCAGGAGTGCAGTGGCAGGATCTCAGCTCGCTGCAACCTCGGTCTCCCGGGTTCAAGCGATTTTCCTGCCTCAGCCTCCCGAGTAGCTGGGACTACAGGTGCATTCCACCATGCTCAGCTAATTTTTGTATTTTTAGTAGAGACGGTATTTCACCACTTTGGCCAAGATGATCTCGATCTCTTGACCTCGTGATCCACTCACCTCAGCCTCCCAAAGTGGTGGGGTTACAGGCGTGAGCCACTCCGCCCGGCTGAGTTGTTGTTATCTACATATAGACTAGACTAGATCCAATTTTTCCAATAAAATTACTAAAAACAGAAACTGCGCTGTTCCTGAAGTCTGCTGATGAAAAACGTCAAACTCTGGAAAACATTTGAAGAGATTTATTCTGAGCCAAATAGGAGTGACCATGACCCATGACACGGCCTCAGGAGGTCCTGAGTTGCCCAAGGAGGTCGAGGTGCAGCTTGGTTTTATACATTTTATGGAGACTCCATCAAATACTTTTAAGCAATACTTTGGTTTGGTCTAGAAAGGCAGGACAACTCAAAGCAGGAGCTACTAGTGTATAGGTAGATTTAAACATTTTCTGGTTGACAATTGGTTGGGTTTATCTAAAAGCCTAGGATGGGCCGGGCATGGTGGCTCACGCCTGTAATGTCAGCACTTTGGGAGGCTGAGGCCGGTGAATCACCTGCAGTCAGGAGTTTGAGACCAGCCTGGCCAACATGGTGGCACCCCGTCTCTATTAAAGATACAAAAAAATTAGCCAGGTATGGTGGTGGGCGCCTATAATCCCAGCTACTCAGGAGGCTGAGACAGGAGAATTCCTTGAATCCGGGCGGTAGAGGTTACAGTGAGCCAAGAATGCACCATTGCACTCCAGCCTGGGCAACAGATCTAGACTCTGCCTCAAAACAAAAACAAACAAACAAACAAAAATGTCTAGCATCAACAGAAAGGAATGCCTGGGTTAAGATAGAGGATTGTGGTGACCTAAGTTCTTATTTGCAAAGGAAGCCTTTAGGGACTAGGCTTCAGAGAGAATAGGTTGTAACATGTTTCTTATGAGATTTAAGTCTGTGTTGATGTTGATGCCAGAGAGGTATAATGAGGCATGTCTGACCCACAAGTGCTGTCATGGCCTCTCAGGTTAATTTTAAAAGAGCCCTGGCTGAGGAGGAAGTCCATGCAGATGGTTAAGGGGGAGTGGGGGTGCTTAGGATGTTATTTTTAGTTTACAAATACAATAAGATAAAACTGCATTTTTTTTTTTTTTTTTTTTTTTTTTTGAGACAGAGTCTTGCTCTGTTGCCAAGGCTGGAGTGCAGTGGCAAGATCTTGGCTCACTGCAACCTCCACTTCCCGGGTTCACATGATTCTTCTGCCTCAACCTCGTGAGTAGCTGGGACCACAGGCATGTGACAACATCCCCAGTTAATTTTTTGTGTTTTTAGTAGAGGCGGGGTTTCATCGTGTTACCCAGGACAGTCTGGACCTCTTGACCTCGTGATCCGTCCACCCTGGCATCCAAAAGTGCTGGGATTACAGGCATAAACCACCGTGCCCCGCCAAAGTGCATAAATTTTAAGGAACAAGTCTCGTGCCTGAGGTATGGACCACACAAAAAGTTCACCAAACTGTCCAATGCCATAACCAGAGACATTCCAATGACAAATCAGGATGAGAAGTTGATGTTTCCACACTGTGGACAGCTTTTCCCAAGACGTCAGAATAATTCGTCATATCATAATGAGACTCTTACCCACTTAATGTCTACATTTTTCACTTGAGAGAACCTGAACCCCAAATACTTTGATTCATCTAGTGGTCTCTTTTATAGAGTTGGCACTCTGCTTTATTCAACCTAGTCCTAAAATGCTACTCAAAGACTACAAGAGGTCTCATTCAATTCCCCCATAGTGTTTTGATTTGTCTTGGGATCTTGGTTCAAAACCATCGTACAAACTAAATTTATTATACTACTGCTAATTATAGCTGGGTGCAGTAGCTCATGCCTGTAATCCCAGCACTTTGGGATGCCAAAGCAGGCAGATCACTTGAGGTGAGGAGATTGAGATCAGCCTGGCCAGCATGGTGAAACTCCATCTCCCCTGAAAATGCAAAAGTTAGTCGGGCGTGGTGGTGAGTGCCTGTAATCCCAGCTACTTAAGAGGCTGAGGCAGGAGATTCAGTTGAACCCAGGAGGTGGAGCTTGCAGTGAGCTGGGATCACGCCACTGCACTTCATCCTGGGTGACAGAGCAAGACTCCATCGCAATAAAATAAAGTAAAATAAAATAAAATAAAATAAAATAAAATAAAATAATTGCTAATTATTTTGGTATTATGATCTTTGAGCTCCATTCTTGTTGCCTAATACTTGTTAAGCCAGCTCTCCCAACAGGATAATGTTGGCCTAGTGCTTCAAGATGAATGCTACCATAGATGGGACTAATAAGATGGAATTTGATGCTGAACTCCAGACAAACATGCCTGCATTTTTATTCCTTCTGACCTGTTTGTGACTCAAGTGTGGCCCATGTCCCTGATATCAACTCCCTTACCTTTCCCTTGACATGGGACAAAAACAACCGGCCCAGGTCCATCCTGGCATGGAGTGACAATGAAGCCTCACTTTAAGATGGCTGATCAGTGAGGTTTTCAAAGAAAGATGTTCATCAAAAGAGGGAACCTGAAAGCTGATTGTGCGAATGAACCAGCTTCTCTAGGGCCAATGAGCCTCATTTCAAAACAATATGTAACATTTTTCTTTCCAATAAAACTTCCAACTTCTCTTTGTTGGTTGGACATACTGAAGACCACCCTAGTCCGTGTGTATGCCCTGAATTGCAATTTTGTGATTCCCAAATAGAGCATTTGATTTCGGGATTTGTCTCTGTAATTTATTTTGACTTTGACACAATTAACCGGTATGATGTGTTTAAAGGTCGCCCCGCCCCCTGACAAGGTGAGTATTATACTGAATTTAAGAATTCTTTCTAGGCAGGGCATGGTGGCTTAAGTCTGTAATCCTAACACTTTGGGAGGCCGAGGTGGGCGGATCACCTGGGGTAAGGAGTTCAAGACCAGCCTGGCTAAAATGGTGACACCGCAGCTCTACAAAAAGTACAAAATTAGCTGGGCCTTGTGGCGCATGCCTGTAACCCTAGCTACTTGGGAGGCTGAGGCAGGAGAATTGCTTGAACACAGGAGACAGAGGTTGCAGTGAGCCGACATCGCACCACTGCACTCCAGCCTGGGCAACAAGAGAGAAACTCCATCCCGAAAAAGAAAATTATCCTATTATAATCTTGATAATTGCTTTGCTTTGCATCTTACTATGGACTTGTTGGATATCTAGGTGGCTGTAAACTACCCAGAGAAAGAAACAGCAGGGGAAATAATTAGAAAATTGTAGTGTTCCTATAAAAGAATAACAAACGGGGGAAATTGTAAAGGTAACTAAACATAAAGTTAAATTTTTCCTGTTGCCAAAATGGCAAGAAGAGACCTTTCCCCACTTCACTTTCCTTACAGCATCTCCTTGAGAAAATTTGTATTTGTAAATTCTTCCTTTGATCTGTAAGCCTCTGGCCATCCTAGAACTCAGGAGGGTCTTGAACTTGAACTCCAGGCCTCAAGTGATCCTCCAGCCTCAGCCTCCCAAAGTGTTGGGATTACAGGCATGAGCCACCACACTTGTACCCTAGGAATGTCTATCTTCAGGGCCTTGGAGCCATCTCTTTGAAATGTGAACGTCGAGGAAGATGATGTCCTTGTCTCCCTGTCACCAGGGGAGTTTAGCCTAGGTGCCTTGCTCCAAGCTGTAAGCACCTGCTTGTCATAGAGATATGAGTTTTATTTTTCCTTCAGATAAAGGCAATTAACTAACACACGTGGGTACTCTTAATTACTTGGTGAACTTAGGACTTGCCTGGGAGTATTTAGTTTTCACCCTTGGCTGCTGCTGTACAACCAGGCCAATTAGCTACTTACCTGGACTTTCTGGTTTTTCCTACCACTTTTTTGTTTGTTTGTTTTTTGTTTTGTTTTGTTTTTGAGACGAGTCTTGCTCTGTCGCCCAGGCTGAAGTGTAGTGGTGCGATCTCAGCTCACTGCAACCTCTGCCTCCCAAGGTCAAGTGATTCTCCTACCTCAGCCTTCCGAGTGGCTGGGATTATAGGCGTGAGCCACCACGCCTGGCCTCTGCTACCACTTTTGGGTTGTATGAAATACTACACTTCAAAGTGTGGGATCTGGCTTCCCAGACAGCTGCCAAAGGGGCAGGTGATGCAATCTGGAAGTGTAGGGGAGTTCGTGCGCGTGGGGTAAATTTTGACCAATAAGAAAATAGCCAGGAGTGAGAGACGGGTAGTAAATTCCCTCTCCTCTCCTCTCCCCATGCCCTGTTCCAAGCATGGTTTCTCAGTATAGTCCGTCTAGAGGTGCCCTGTATGGCCCAAAACCTGTTTCCTTGGGAACCTGAGCTAAAATAATGGGAATTCACACACCCGAAAACAGTGTTACATGTTGTGGAGGATCCAGATCTGGACAGAGGAAAATTACCCCAATAAGGAAACGGACAATTTGAGGATTTGGAATAGAGGGATGGACTAGAAGAACTAGTAGTAGAATAGCTTATGGGTAATATTTTTGGAGAAAAGGCAGTTCTGGTGATTTTTGCAGTGAACTGCTCAGCTCTGTAAAATTTATACGTCCTTTCTTTCCATCAGTCTCCCCTATGAAATCTTCCATAAAGTGTCCTTTTATAACTATCTATTGCCTGTGGGGTGAATTTTCTTTTTTTGTTTTTCTTTTTATTTAGAGATAGAGTCTCTGTCCACCAGGCTGGGTATGTAGTGGTGCCACCTTGGCTCACTGCAATCTCTGCCTTCCAAGTTTAAATGATCCTCCTGCCTGAGCTGCCCTAGTACCTGTGACTACAGGCGCGTATCACCAATGCCCGGCTAATTTTTTTTTTTTTTTTTTTTTTTGTATTTTTAGTAGAGATGGGGTTTCACCATGTTGGCCAGGCTGGTCTTGAACTCCTGACCTCAGGTGATCCACAGGCCTAGGTCTCCCAAAGTGCTGGGATTACAGGTGTGAGCCACCACACCCAGCCTGTTAGATTTCTTTTGAAGAATAAAACAGATTGAGTCTTGTGCCAAAATGCAGGGGAAGCTGCACCCAGACAGGTAACAAAGTATTATATACAATAATAGATAGGGTTTCTACATACCAATATTAACCATTTAGAAAACCAAATTGAGAAAAATCACACTTATATTGTGACAAAAATACATAAAATATCTAAAACAAGATTATTGGAGCAAGATGGCAGATAGATCCCGTGCCCCACTCAACATTCCATCGAATTGGGAAGAAAATGTTTTCAAGGGTCAATTCCTAACAGTAGAGGAAAACAAGAAAACATGTCAGTGGTCCACCAGATATATTGAGGCATTCTTGGGAGATAGAGTAGATGGGATTAGACTGATAGAGAAAGCCAAGGAGAGAAGCTCAAATCACTGTAGGCAAGAGATGCTGTTTGTTTTTTGAGACAGAGACTTATTCTGTCGCCCAGGCTGGAGTGCAGTGGCATGATCTCATCTCACTGCATGCTCTGACTCCCGGGTCCAAGTGATTCTCCTGCCTCAGCCCCCGCAGTAACTGGAATTCACAGGTGGCCCCCACCATGGCAAGCTAATTTTTGTATTTTTAGTAGAGACAGGGGTTTCACCATATTGGCCAGGCTGGTCTCGAACTCCTGACATCAAGTGATCTGCCTACCTTGGCCTCCCAAACTGCTGGGATTACAGCGTGAGTCACTGCGTCCGGCCAAGAGATGCTCTTTGTAACAAAGCTTCTAAAAAACTCCAAACCCAGAATCAACAAAAAAACACAGAGCTGGAAAGGGCCTTAGGATAATCATCAGGTAGGTTAATTTAAAAGTTCATTTGAAGCATCTAAATCAGCCAGATTCCCCTCCAACATCACGAACAGATTGCCTGGCAGTGGCCACTTTTGCCTCTAAGATGATACGCTGATAATCGTTCATTAAAGAAACTGAAGGCCTGGCGAGGTGGCTCATACTTGTCATCCCAGCACTTTGGAAGGCTGAGGCAGAAGGATTGCCTGAATCCAGTATATAGAGACCAGCCTGGGCAACCCGGTGGGATCCTGTCTCTGCAAAAAATACAAAACTTAGCTGGGTATGGTGGTGTGTGCCTGTAGTCCCAGCTAGTTCGGAATCTGAAGTGGGAGAATCCCTTGAGCCCGGGAGATCGAGGCTGCAGTGAGCTGAAATTGCAGCACTGCACTCCAGCCTGGGAGACAGAGTGTGATCCTGTCTCAAAAAATAACACAAAAAAGGAATGCATCACTGGGCATGGTGGCTCATGCCTGTAATCCCAGCACTTTGGGAGGCTGAGGCCAGGGAATCATGAGGTCAGGAGATTGAGACCATCCTGGCTAACACGGTGAAACCCAATCTCTACTAAAAATACAAAAATTAGCTGGGCATGGTGGCAGGCGCCTGTATTCCCAGCTACTCGGGAGGCTGAGGCAGCAGAATCACTTGAACCTGGCAGGCAGAGGTTGCAGTGAGCCAAGATCTCACCACTGCACTCCAGCCTGGGCAGCAGAGCGAGACTCTGTCTAAAAAAAAAAAAAAAAAATTATGTATCAGAACTTGATGTAACTTCAGCCCTTCACAGTAATAATAAAGGAGAGAAACACATTTGTGGAAAGAGGACCATGTTCACTCTTTATCTATTCATAATAGACAGATAGTCGGGAGATTTATATAACCAAGGAATCTAAGGAAAAATATTCCCTGTCATGACTCACAATCTTCCAGCCACCCTTCCTTGCACCTGTCTTGTGGGCTGGGGGACCCAGCTTATGGATTCCATCTTCCCAGGGAGAAAGAAAAATCAAATCCTTCAGTATCTCTCTTAGGGTATCCTCTCCTCTATTTGCCTGGAGGATAAGGCTCTCGATATCTAGTAGTCGAACTTTACGTTTGCGTAATATAGAACTATATTGGGATAAAATAGAATTTGTTTCCTCTGAGACACAGGTAGAGGTACGTCCACACTGACCTGGGTGGCAGCCACCTCTTCCTGAAGTGCCAGGCAGGACATGCTCACAGATCTGGGGAACCTCTGCTGCTCCTGGAGCCCCACAACCTCCTTCCTGGCACCCTGTCCCTCTGGTGGTTGTGGCAGCCCACACTTGGCCTTGGTCTCCCCTGTTTCCTTGCCTGCCCCTCTTCTGCCCACCCTACATATCTCTGTCTCCCACTGTCCCCACTATGACCACGATTGCCTCTCTCTCCCTGCACTCTCTCTCTCCTACGGCTCCTTGTCTTGGGAAAATGAACCCACAGCCTCTACCTTGCGACTGGGGACAGAACCCCGGGCTTGTTCAATTCTCCCTCCCTCCGTCACACACATCTGTCCTCCTTAATGTTTCTGAAGTCAGTGAGCTCCAAACTCAGCCCCTCCTGCCCCTGCCAGCTGTAGGACCTGTGACAAGACGCCTATCATCTGTCTGGGACTCCGTCTCTCATCTATCATATAGGCATAATGATGATAGTGTCCTCCTTCCAAGGCTGGGGAGAACCAGGAGGCCAAGGTGATGGGCTATGGACTGCCAAAACAGCTCCAATCCTGCCTCCACCTGGGGCTGGTGTTTCAAGTCCTTGCGTGTGAATGGAGCTTTAATGTCTCCATTCACATGCAAATGTTTTATTCTAAAATAGACTCCCCTCTGCCCTTCCCTTCCCCACAACTGTTTCCCCTCTGCACCGTGCCATGGTACCTGTGAGAAAGAACTGTCCCATTCCCAAATCATCGTCCCCACCCCAGCCCCCAGACCCTTGGTTGGTGAGACCCATGATGGGCAGTCTCATGCTTCTGTCCAGGGGACTTTCCCACCGTTGCTCCCCTGCATGGAGACTAAGTGGACTCTTCTATTCCCTGTCCATCACAGGGTCTACAGTGCACGCATCTTCCTCATTCCTCCACGTTCCCCAGATGACGATTTCATCTGTGTCTCCTCCCACATACTCCCAAATGGACCGTCCCAGACCTTGAACTTGAAATTCGTTCAGAGAGCAAAGGCCAAGATGCCCAACCACCTGCTGCAGAATCCTGCTCCAGGACTGAAGTGTATAGTCTCTATCAATATAAAAACTAGAGGCCAGGTGCAGAGGCTCACACCTGAATCCTAGCACTTTAGGAGGCCAAGGTGGGAGGCTCGCTTGAGCCCAGGAGTTCAAGGCTGCACTGAGCTATGATCATGCCACTGCACCCCACCCTAGACAGAGGAAGACCCCATCTGTAGAAAAAACAGACAAACAAATAAGCAGACAAAACCAACAACTGGAAACATCCTCCTCTGGAATGGTGGTCAGGAACATCTGCCTGCCTTGTTCCCTGATGTCTTTCCAGCACCTAGAACAGCGCTCAGCACAAGGATGCACTCATTAGTGTTTTGTTGAATAAATGACTCCTTTGATACAGTCATTCCACTTCTAAGAATCTTTCCTAAATAAATATTCACACACTTGCAAAGAGCTGTGTGCACAATAATGGGAGGAGCAAACAACCGGGGAACGATTGCAAATGTTTATTAACTGTCAGTAACTGATACACAGGAATCGGATGAGGGGAGTAGAGGCTGAACAGAAAACAGGGTGTGGGGGGACTTGATCAGGACACATGGCAATGGGGAAATGCAGATGGGAGATACTTATAGTGGTACTTGGTGTGTGTGTGGGGTGTGTGTGTGTGTGTGTGGTGTGTGTAAATGCAGAGGAAAAATCTGAAATTAAACACTCAGATCTGCTGTCAATCGTCACATCCAGGGAGAGAGGAGGGAAGTGCTTTGCTATTCTATGCAGAGAATACCTGACAATACTTGTTTTCTGAGGTAGGTGCGTGGATAGACAGACCAAAATATGCATTAAGTATGTCTTGCTCACAATGAAAATGCTAATATCTAACAGAATGGCATACTGTAAGAAAATACAACGGAAATGCTAACAACGAACTCTTGGCACACTAAGAAAAATGATGCTCAACTTTTCACTGTTGTGAACACTCGCTTTCACTTGCTATACACCTGATGATGAGGGGTCCGCAGCCATGCCCATGTTCTTGAAAGGTCACCAAATTCTGCTTCACATCATGGGCATGTGTCATATCTCTGAGGCTGAGGCAAGAAGAGAGAAGGAAAGTAAGTGGCAGTGAGTTGCCACTGCCTGATAACTCAATCTCAACTCTTCCTGACGTGCAGACCCTGTACACTACGATTCTGCCCTACCTCAGGACCTGCACACGCTTTCCACGGTTCCTCGAAGTGAACCACCTGCACATGCCACAGTAACTTCCTTGCTTGGTTTATCCATTTCTAGGCTAGAGGAAGGTGTGGCCCACGTATCAAGACTGACCTGGGGTTTGGGAACCCACCGCATCCTGGGTAGGGAGGAACCCTGGATATACAGGGCAGGGAGTAGAAAGAGCATGGGAAATCTCATCATTCAGCCTCAATGCTGTACCCTAGAAAATTATGAGAAGGGAATGATTCGGGGAACAAGAGACAAGATGGGATACCGGTACTGTAACAGAATAGCACACCTGCAGGGATGTGGCGGATGAGCTGAAAGTTCACTTACGGAGTTACTCGTCATCTTCCTCAGGATCACTGATCTCTTCATAAATCACCAGCTGCTTTCTCTCACGCAGCCTGTGGGTCCAGGCATGTTTCCTCCTTTTGGGTCCTGTGATGGAGAAGAGTTGGAAGATGAGGATTGGGTAGGCTGGAGAGTGTTAGGCTCTGTTTTCTCCATAAATGGAGATGCCTCCCCTCTCCCAAGTGCCCATGGGTCTTCTTTTTCCAGTTTTTCACATTCTCTGGCTTAGAGAGGCTGAGACCTTAGACCCACACCAATACAGGCCAAATGCCAATTAAAGTTTTAGCTTCTGCCTTCTTCCGTTGTGAGGTTTAGATTCCCAACCTCTTCACTTACAGGAACATTCAACCATACCTCCTTTCATTCTGCACGTATTTGCTAAGGGCACACAGGCATACCTTGTTTTATTGCACCTCATTTTTATAGTGCTTCGCAGATAGTGCAATTTTGGGGGAAGAATTCTCACCAATTTTACACTTCTCAACTATTATTATGTCTGTTGTTGTGATCTGTGATCAGTGAGCTTTGATATTATTATTGCAAATGTTTTTGTTGTTTTTTGGTCATTTAAAGTAATTTTTGTTTTTTATTTTTGTGGGTACACAGTAGGTGTATATTCTTATGGGGTATGTAAGATGCTTTGACACAGGCATGCCATGCGTAACAATCACATCATGGAAAATAGGGTCTCCATCCCCTCAACCATTTATCCTTGTGTTACAAACAATCCATTTACACTCTTTCAGTTATTTTTAAATGTGTGATTAACTTATTATTGACTACAGTCACGCTGTTGTGTGTAAATGTTTTGGGGGTACCAGGAACTGGCCCTACAGAAGATGAGGAATGTAATTGATCAATGTTGTGTGTGTTCTGACTGCTCCACCGATGAGCTGTTCCCCGTCTCTCCTCCTTCTCTTGGGCCTCCCTATTTCCTGAGACACAGCAACACTGAAATTAGGATGATGAAGAACCCTACAATGGTGGCTATGTGTTCAAATGAAAGGAAGAGTCACATGTCTCTCTCATTAAATCAGAAGCTAGAAATGGCCAAGGTTATTGAGGAAGGCATGCTGAAAGCCAAGACAGGCTGAAAGTTAGGCCTCTTGAACCAAACAGCCAAGCTGCTGAAATAGAGAAAATTTGAGTGGTCAGGATAGAAAATGAAACCAGCCACAACGTTCCCTTAAACCAAAGTCTAATTCAGAGCAAGACCCGAACTCTCTCCAAGTCCATGAAAGCTGAGAGGGTGACGAAGTTGCAGAAGAAATGTCGGATGCTAGCAGAGGTTGGTTCGTGAGATTTAAGGAAAGAAGCCGTCTCTGTAACATAAAAGTGCAAGGTGAAGCAGCAAACCCTGATGGAGAAGCTGAAGCAACCTAGGCAGAAGATCTAGCTAAGATCACTGTTGAAGGTGGCTACACTAAACAACAGATTTTCAATATAGATAAAATAGCCTTCTATTGGAAGGTGATGCCATCTAAAACTTTCATAGCTAGAGAGGATTGACTCTAACTTTGAAAGAAGTTCTACTGTGAGTAAAATGCTATCCAAAAGCATCACATACTACAGAGAAATCTTTCATGAAAGGGAGAGCTAATTGATGTGGCAAATTTCATTGTTGTCTTCTTTTAAGGAACTGCCACAGCCACTCCACCCTTCAGCAACCACCACCTTGATCAGCCAGCAGCCATCAACACCGAGGCAAGACCCTCCACCAGCAAAAAGAGTGTGGCTCACTGAAGGCTCAGAAGATTGTTTGCATTTTTAACAACGAATTATTTTAAAATTAAGGTATGTACATTTTTACACATAACACTATTGCAGACTTAGACTACACTATAGTGTAAACATAATGTTTTTATGCACTGTGAAACAAAAGCAATGTGTGTGACCCACTTTATTGCAGTCGTCTGGAACGGAACCTGCAATATCTCTGAAGTACACATGTCAACGTTGAGTATCAGGCATTGAGCTAAGATATGATTCCAGATTATCAGAGATAGAATTGCTTGAGCACCTTTCACGTCATCAGGCCTTCTAGATTTAATTTAATGCCTCCAAACAATTTATGAACTATGATTCTTTATTTTCATCTTATGGACTAGGAATCTGGAACTGAGAAAATTTGGAAGACTTGCCCCAAGACACGTGGTTTTTTACAACTCCAGTCTGTGTCTCTGAAAGTCATCTCTAACATCTCATCTGGAGCTGGGTAAGCTCCTCAGCCCAGCCTGGACCCAGGCTTGTCTGGAATCCATGCCACGCACCCAGTCCACACACCTGAACACAGCCAGGGAAGCCACAGGGGTTGCTCCTGAATTGTTTCCTCTTACCAGATCTCTTGTTAATCTTCTCAGAGGTATTTGCTTTTCCCGGGGGGCACAGCTGTTTCCCATCGTTTTGTGGGCCAGATGCTTCTGGCACTCCCTTCGAATCATTTCCTTCCTCTGCTGGCTTCTTGGGCATGATCTTTACAACGTGAAGGTCACAGATAAACAGTATCAGTCACATTTCTATAGTGCTTTAGAGCTTACAAAGCGTCTTCACATGCATTACCTTAATCAATACTCTCAACAACGCTGGGAGAGTTACACTTACCTAAATAAGGAGAAACCTGGGAGGTTAGAAGGGAAAGGAATGGCCTAAATGAATGGGGCTTCCAGGGCTAGAATGCTTATCTTCACACTCTTTTAAGACCGACATTCATGCAAACAGCAGAAATCTCCACGTAATTGAGAGTGTGGTATACAGAAGATTTGGAGAACAATAGCATTCTAAGAATTCACAAGGTCTACAAATGGAAGAGCTTCTATAAAATACAAGGGATCCCATAAAGGCTTGTAGTCAGTTGCTGGGAGTCTAAATGTAAATACGTAGCGAGGGGACAAAACACTGCTGGGAAAGATGCTGTGGGGAGATGAATACAAGCAAGGGAGAGGGAAATGGTTTGCTGAAATTAATCTAGGCAGCAAGCAAAGCAATACCAGATATGGCATAGCACCCTAGAGAGGCACCAACATTGAATGTGGAATTCAGTGAGGTGGTACCCATACCAATTCTGGTTACATTGGGATGTGTCACTGACCAACAAGCTTAAGCTACTTTTTTCTTTGCTTTTCTTTTTTCTTTTTGAGACAAAGTCTCGCTCTGTCACCAGGCTAGAGTGCAGTAGCGAGATCTCGGCTCACTGCAATCTCCCCCTCCCCCGGATCAAGTGATTCCCCTGCCTTAGCCTCCTGAGTAGCTGGGACTACAGGCAGGCACTACCACGCTCCACTAAGTTTTGTATTTTTAGTAGAGACGAGGTTTCACCATGTTGGCCAGGATGCTATCTCTTGACTTCATGATATGCCCGCCTCGGCCTCCTAAAATGCTGGGATTACACTCGTGAGCCATCGGGCCTGGCCCTTAAGCTACTTTTTACTCAGCTTCCTCACTTATGAAATAGTGAACAATACATGTAAAATAGGCTAAGGGAAAGTACTGTCTGAGCTTGTCAATACCGTTTAAATGTAATAATAATAATAATTAATACCTTTCTGTTTCCTTCTTTGAATTCGATCTCCACACTGGCAACCCAACTCCCAGATCCCTTTACCCTCTAAACCAGAGTTGAATCTGCACTTGTGGGATCACTCATTCAGGGACCTCCGAGGGATCCCCTGGGCTGGGATTGGGGCTTCCCGGATGCCTCAGGTGCAGACAAGGCCCTCAAGGAGCTCAAGGAGGGGCCAACAGTCAAAGCAATTCCTAAGCCATGTGAGTGGCCCCGGTAACAGAGGAGAGGCCAGCTGGTCCTTCCTGTTGCGAGAATGGGTGTCTCAATGGAAGCATCAGCAGGCCCTTTTGGGTAAATCCCTAGTGAACAACATCTGAACTTCATAAATAAATGCAAACGTGAATGAGCTTTAAATGGCTTGGAGCTCTGGATTAGACTACCACTGCCACTCCGCCTCAGGAAAATTCTTTAGCATCTCTGTACCATGATAGCCTCATTTTATTATTTTGCTGATAATTATGATCTATAACACGAACTATGATGCTTCGCTTCCATTTCATGGACCAGGAATCTGGAGTTCAGACAACTTAGAAGATTTGCGCCAAGTCACATGGCTTTTGTAAACACCGAAGTGTGTGACTCATTATTATTTGGAGATAACAACAGACACAACATCATAGAGGTCTTCTCATGGATTCAATACATTACTTCATGTGAAGTTATTAAAATAGTATCTGGCATCACTATGAAAACAAAAGAAGTATTAAGAATCACAACTAAGCTGTTGATGCTACATCAGGTGTTGTGATAGACATGGGGAGGAGGCAATGAGGGCATTTTTGATATTCTCCCACTGTTACCAGTGTTCACATCCATGAAGGGACAAAGGTTCTCTGGTCCTTTGGATTTGAGAGACACTCACCTTCGGGATGATTCTCTGGAGCCTGCCGAAAGTCATCTGAGGACGTTCAACTGAAAGAGAACACATCAGAATTTTTCTTTGTTGGTAAAGATTTCCAAACTCTAGAGAGACTTCTGTCGCATGAGGGCATTCTGCAGCAGAGGGTTATGAGTCCACTCAATGTTGAGGAGTTATTTGAGATTTGCTTCTGAATTATGTTTAGTCATGGTTGGTGCATTTATCTGTGGCATCAATTCAGAATTTTCCATCTCATGGTTTATCAAATTGGGGTTAAACCCCATCACAGTGTCATCTTATGTCATTACGTATCTTTTACTTTTTCCCAAATAATTAAATTGATTAGTTGGGAATCTGAACTGTATCCACTCAAGAAGTACAACAACTAAAAATCACTGTACACTTCAAATGGGTGAATCTTATGGTATGCGTATTAAGCTGTTAAATGTGTGATGAACCATGGATGATTTAGTTCAGTGGCTCTGAAATATTTTCAGAATAAAGACACTCCTTTAATGTCAAACACTTGGCAGATACTCAAGCACTGGATTGCCAGATCTCTTACAGTGATTGTGGGAGATGGTAGAATCTGGCCTGTTTGTTGGGGAGTAATAGGTCTATTGGAGATGGTTTGGACATTCTGACCTTGTCTTATGATTGCATTGTCAGTGCAGAAGAGCCAGTAAACACATATGTCCCCTTTATATTCCTGAAATGCACAAAGATCTCTACCTAAGGACCTATCTTTTTTTCACCCTATGTTATCTCCGGTTTTAATAAAATACAGAGAAACAGCAATCTTCATTACATAATGTGTTCATCACCATCTCTCTTATGATATTTATCCAATATCTACATGCTGTTAATGAAACAATCACTGGAAGTTTTTGGCAAATCTACACTTTTAACATTTTCTTTTTTTTTTTTTTCACTTTAAAATTTTTTTTTTTTTTTTTTTTTTGAGACGGAGTTTTGCTCTTGTGGCCTAGGCTGGAGTGCAGTGATGCGATCTCAGCTCACCGCAACCTCCGTCTCCCAGGTTCAAGCGATTCTCCTGCCTCACCCTCCTTAGTCGCTGGGATTAGAGGCATGTGCCACCATGCCCTGGCTAATTTTGTGCTTTTTTTTTTTTTAGTAGAGATGGGGTTTCTCCATGTTGGTCAGGCTGGGCTTGGACTCCTGACCTCAGGTGATCTGCCCTCCTCGGCCTCCCAAAGTGCTAGGATTATAGGCGTGAACCACAGCGCCCGGCCTTAAAATTTTCTTAACTGTGCTTTGATTCTTAACAGTGTTTAGCAAGAACAACATGTCCTTTAAAAAAGAAATATTTCAAACACACAGAAAAGTATGGGGAATAATATTGAGTTCAGTCGCATCTCAACATTACCCCATGACTATGTTAGATCTGATTTATTTATTCAGAATGTTAGAAACACTATGAACAGGCTCTGGTGCAGTAGCTCATGCCTGAAATCCCAGCACTTTGGGAGGCTGAGGAGGGTGGATCACCTGAGGTCAGGAGTTTGAGACCAGCCTGGCCAACATGGTGAAACCCCGTCTCTACTAAAAACACAAAAATTAGGTGGGCATAGTGGCCGGCGCCTGTAATCCCATCTACTCAGGAGGCTGAGACAGGAGAATCTCTTCAACCCAGGAGGCAGAGGTTGTAGTGGGCTGAGACTGTGCCACTGCACTCCAGCCTGGGCGACAAGAGCGAATCTCCAGTTCAAAAAACAAAACAAAACAAAACAAAAACACTATGAATAAGTCATGACTGAAGCTGTCTGTGCAGCACTCACCAATCTGTGCCCCCGCTCCTTCTCTATTTACAGCCAGTCTCCTCAATTTGATGGCTTTTTATTCACATTCACGTTTTATGCATTTACCATTTGCTTATTATCCATAAATATTCATATTCTTGTTTTACATGTTTTACAATTTTATGAATGATCTCTGCAGTTAACTTTGTGTATGCAATCTTTTTTTCACTCAGCTCTGATGTGTATGAGGGAACAAATGCCTGAGGATCCTTCCCAGATAGCTGAGCTGAAAAGCAGTTGGGCTTCAGGAGACCCTTTCCAGCCCCTTCCCATCTACTCACCCTCATTCCTGCGGTTATGGTCATTATCAATATTATTCCCCTGGAAGTCTGTGGCCCGTTTATTACGCATGAAAGGTGGGAGGGTGACCTTGAAACCTAGAAAGAAGCAAAATGTTTCTTTCTTAAGAGACAAACTTAGGCCTGGCATGGTGGCTCATATCTGTAGTACCAGCACTTTGGGAGGCTGAAGCAGGAGGATTGCTTGAGGCCAGGAGTTCAAGACGAGCCTGGGTACCATAGAGAGACCCCTATATCTACAAAATATAAAATAAAATTAGTTGGGCATGGTGGCATGTGCCTGTAGCCTCAGCTACTCCATAGGCTGGGCAGGAGGATTGCTTGAGCCCTGGAGTTCGAGGCTACATTGAGCTATGATTGCACTGCTACACTCTAGCCTAGGTGACAGGGAGACTCTGACTCCAAAAGAGAGAGAGAGAGAAGCCGAGAGAAGGATGGTAGGGTGGGAGATGTGCTGCGATGCCACAGAGACAGTTGGGCTCATCAGAACAGATGCCTATGGGAGAGAAACGTGCAGGATCCAGGTATAAGCTTCACTGTGGCCACTCCCTGCCCTCAGCCCTGACAGGATAGGAAGAGCAGAACACCCAGAAGCTGCCTCGCGATTCTTCCCTGCACAAAAGGAAAATGTGGGGTACTTTCTGCAGCCTAAGAACTAGGCAAAGCAGGAAAAGGGATGCTCATGTGTCCCCAGACTTGTCTGTACCCAGAACTTTCTGTTACCTAGTTTAGTCATGGTCTCATACTTTCTCTTCACGTGCACACAGCTGATTTTCTCCGAGTATTTCATCTTTTCCCACTCTTTCTTAGAGAAGTATTTGGTAATATCATCGAAGGCCTAGGGGAAAAAAAAGAAATAAAGGAATTCTGGCAGTGACTCAGCTAGGCATGTCTGCCATTCAGTTGGAGCCGCTTCCTGTGTGCTGGATCTGGGAAGTGGGGATGATAACCTGCCCTGGTTGATGCCATGACTAACTGAGAGAACATGGGGACCTTCCCTAGCTTCTCCCCTGCCACACAGTAGGACTTTAATGCTGCTGGCTGTCTCTCTTCCCACCTTGCAGAATGGAGTGAGATTCACCAAATGTAGTGCACGGCCACAGACCTGTCTCCAGGGATGCTAGGTGATGACAGAGCAAAGATGGGATGCTCCCAGGGGTCCAGATCTCCCTGGGACCCTGCTCCTTTTCCCCAGTACCTCTGTCCTCCCCTCCTCAGAAATCTGGTCACCCTACTCTATGCCCTGAACCACTGCTATGCCCCCTCCAGGTCACCTCACCTTGCTTCTCTTCTCTGATGTTTGAGCATCATCCCTGGGTCTGTTTGCAAAGGTGTTGTCTCTGTTCATGGCACCGGGAGCAGTCTGACCTGCAAGAGAAATAGCCTGAGACTTTCCAGCCACAGAACCTTTGGTCCTGTGGAGGGAGAAATCTCTGAAGGCCAGCCACACTCAGTCACCTGGAATCAGGTGCTGCATTTCTCCATCCCGGGCTTATCTGTCCCTGAGTAAGGACATGGGGAGAAGTCAGATGAAAACAGGGAGCCAGGGGGTCTCTGGGAGAAGTACTGATTGGGGATGACAGGTTTCCTATGGGCAAAGCAGCCTTGAGTCTTTGGGAGGGGGTTAGCTAATGTTGTTAGTAGTTTCCCTGGAGCTAGGCTTACCCTGAAAGATGTATAAACCCTTGTTGGGGAGGCAGGGACGTAACTGTATAATTTTATTGAGTGGGGGCATTCTGATACCCCCACTCAATAAATGAAGGAAAGGAAGTGAGTCCCAGAGATAACATGGTCTCTTTGGTGATGGATTTGATCAGGCAGAGGGATGGGGGGTTCTGTTCTGTTGAAGACAAACGACCTTCGCTAATATGAATGGATTTAGAGGCTATTACCGGGTTATTTGTAAATTATAAGAAGGAAGAGCCCGCCATCCCTTAGAGAGAATGTGGGGCATTTCAGGTTGCAGCAATCGACCAGGCACGGTGGCTCATGCCTGTAATCCCAGCATTTTGGGAGGCCGAGGCGTGCAGATCGCTTGAGCCCACGAGGTCGAGACTAGCCTGGGAAACATAGCAAAACTCCCATCTCTACAAAAAAAAAAAAAAAAAAAAAAAAAAAAAAAAAACCAAAAAAAATTAGCTGAGGTTGGTGGCGCAAGCCTGTAACATCTCAGCACTTTGGCTGGCCAAGGTGGGAGGATCTCTTGAGTCCACGAGGTCGATATCAGCCTAGCCAACCTAGTGAAACCCTCTGCTAAGAAAAAAAATAATAAAAAGTATTAGTGGGGGTGAGGTGGTGCGTGCCTGTAGTCCCGAGGCTGAGGCAAGAGGATCTCTGGAGCCCAGGAAGTCGAGGTTAGCCTGACCAACACAGCAAAACCCCATTCCTACTAACAATAACAACAAGAAAATAGCATGGGCGAGGTGACTCCTGCCTGTAGTTCTGAGGCCGAGGTGGCAGGATTGCTTGAGGCCAGGAGGTCAATACCGACCTGGCCAACATAATGAAACCTCGTCTCTAAAAAGAGTAAATAAATAAATAAATAAATAAATATAAAAATAAAAATACCTACCAAAAAAATCTAGCAGGGGTGGAATGGCACACACCTGTAGACCTGAGGCCAAGGTGGGAGGATCGCTTGAGCCCAGGATGTTGAGGCCAGCCTGGCCAACATAGTGAAACCCCGCTTCTACAAAAAAAAAAAAAAAAAAAAAAAAAAAAAGCGTGGGAAGGGTCGTGTACTTCTGTACTTTTGTAGTCCCGGGGCCGAGGCAGAAGGATTGCTTAAGCCCAGGCGGTCGAGTCCAGCCTGGCCAACATAGCAAAACCGTCCGTACTAAAAAAATGAAAAATAGAAAATATTAGTGAGGGCAGGTTGCTCCCTGCCTGTAGTCCCGAGGCAGAGACAGGAGGACTGCTTGAGCTCTGGCGGTTGAGGCCAGCCTGGCCAACATGGCGAAACTGTCTCTACTAAAAAAAAATTTAAAAATAAAAAATAGGAGTGAGGGCGGGGTGGTGCGTGCCTGTAGTCCCGAGGCCAAGGCGGGAGGACTGCTTGAGCCCAGGCGGTTGAGGCCAGCTTGGCCAACATGGCGAAACTGTCTCTACTAAAAAAAATAAAAACTAAAAAATAAAAAATATGAGTGAGGGCGGGGTGGTGCGTGCCTGTAGTCCCGAGGTCGAGGTGGGAGGACTGCTTGAGCCCAGGCAGTCCAGGCCAGCCTGGCCGACATAACGAATCCCCGTCTCTACTAAAACACAAAAATGAAAAATATTTCCAGGGGTGGGATGGCACAGGCCTGTAGACGCGAGGCCGAGGCGGGAGGCTCCTCCATGATGATCGTCCTGAAAGGCATTAGTTGTCTTTCAGTCCTCAAGATTTTCGGAACCCCAAGCACTTGAGGCCCCTACGGAGGCTTCCTCCTTTTCTATCGGCCCCCATTGCCCCATCTAGGGTGTCCCTTCAAGAGAACCTACCTCAGAGACAAAGCAGTGGCGGCAACGTCGGCAGCAGTTGGCGACAAAGTATGGCTGGCGGAGGAGAAAATATTCTGCGATGTCACTGCCCCAGGATGATGGACCAATCAGGGCAGTCAGTGAACTCCGTCTGGCCAATTAGAAGTCAGAACAGTAGGCGGGACAAGCCAAGCTGATATGAGGTCTCTCAGTCCAGGCTCCAGGGACAGAACCTTCTCAAAGTGAGGGCAGAGACTCTGATTTTCCCGCCTAAAGCATCCCCTGGGATTGGCTACTCCAAGTTCAGAGTACGCATGCTCTGATTTTCTCTTTAGATTGTTTCAGAATCAGAGTACGCATGGGCTGGTTTTATCTTTCCATTTTTCCTATCCCCCCACCACTCCCCGTGGTGCATTTGTTATCCAGTTTTAATAAGCAGTGTATACGAAGCAGGTCAAGCAGGTCGCCATCTCAAATCCTTCCTGTCAGCTTCTAACTTTTTCATGTATGGGATTTTTCCTAGGAACTCTGTAGTAACATAAGAAATTTGGGCCGGGCGCGGTGGCTCACTCTTGTAATCCCAGCACTTTGGGAAGCCACACAGCTGGTGGATCGCTTGAACCCGGGAGGCAGAGGTTGCAGTGAGCCACGGTCATGCCGGTGCACCCCAGCCTGGGCGACAGAGAGATACCTTGTCTCTTATCTCCACAAAAAGATAAAATAAAGTAAAATTAGCGAGATGGGGAAGTGTGCCTGTAGTCCCATCTCTTAGGAGGCTGAGGATCGCTTAAGCCCAGGAGTATGAGGTTGCCCCAAGCCATGATCTGGCCACTGCTGCCTACCTGGGCCACAGAGCGAGATCTTGTCCAAAAAAAAAAAAAAAAAAAAAAAAGAGAGAGAGAGAGATGGAGAGAAAGAAAGAAAGAAAAATTTCAGTGAGCCAGTCCCAGTGGCTCATGCCTGTAATCCCAACACTTTGAGAGGCTGAGGCAGGAGGTGGAAGGATCACTTGAGGCCAGGAGTTCCAGAACAATCTGAGATACATAGTGATACCCCCATCTCTATAAAAAAAATTTTTAAAAAGAAATTTAAACAAAAAAAATAAAAAACAACACTTCTATGTATGTCTTTTTCTAGAAGACCAAAGAACCAGAAATATATTTTACCCATTGATATTAATAGTATTTATAATTATAGTATTAAAAAGAGTATGTAATTAGGGTCCACTGTGTTCATCAGAGAGCTTATAAGTCAATTTGTCTAAGAAGTCTCCCCTACCCCTATCCCTAGTACCTCCAACATGTCCCAGTTCCTCTCTGGGCTTTCCATCTACAACCCTGATCTCTCTAAGATCCTCCCAGAATGACAGTGATCTCTGTTAGGGCAGGGACAGGGCAATGGCCCTTGGTCCCAGCACAAAGCCCTTTATGTACATCTTCCCATTAATTTTCACAATGTTCTTTAGAGTTAAATACTATTATCATCCCCAGTGTGCAGATGTTGAGACTGAGGCTCAGAGAATTAAGCAGTCTGCTCAAGGTCAGTGGGTGACAAAGCTGGGATTCATCCCCAAGATGAGTTGAGTCCAAAGTCTGTGCTTTTATTTGTGTATTTCTCTATTTTTAATTAAAATAATTTTCTTAGAGATGGGGTCTTGCTATGTTGCCCCCACTGAACTGGAAGGAACTGCTGGCCTCAAGCAATCCTCCTGCCTTGGCTTCCCAAAGCACTGGGATTACAAGAGTGAACCACCCCACGTCCAGCCTCAAAGTCTGTGCTTTAAATTACTCTTCTATATTGCCTCAACCATTTGTTGAATGAATGAAGGCATCTTACAACTGCAAAGGTTCTTTAACATAATTTACATAACTCCTTACAATCACTCCAAATTCCCTCTGGCTGCTGCAACAAATTACCACAAACTTTGTGGCATAAACGACATAAATTTGTTCTCTCACAAGTCTGGAGGCCAGAAATCTGAAATCAGTTTCACTGAGTTGAAATCAAGTTGTCAGCAGGGCTGTACTCTTCTAGAGGCTCTAGGAGAGAATCTGTTCCTTGCCTCTTCCAGCTTCCGGTGATTGCCAGCATTTCTTGGCTTGTGGCTTGATATGGTTTGGCTCTGTGTCCCCACCCAAATCTCATCTCGAATTGCAATCCCCACGGATTAAAAATCCCCATGGGAGCGGTTTTCCCCCATGCTGTACTTGTGACAGTGAGTTCTCAGGAGATCTGATGGTTTTATAAGCGTCTGGCATTTCCCCTGCTTGCACTTCTGTCTCCTGCCACCATGTGAAGAAAGTCTTTGCTTCCTCTTCACCTTTGGCCATGATTGTTTCCTGAGGCCTCCCCAGCCTTGTGGAACTGTGAGTCAATTAAATCTCTTTCCTTTGTAAATTACCCAGTGTAAGTAATGGTGGAAGGATGAAAGGCAAAAGCAAGTGCAGGAGACAGACAGAGAAAATGTGACTAAGCTCCCTTTTATAACAAACCCAGTCTTGTGATAACTAATCCACTCTTATGACAATGGCATTAATCACTTCCTGACAGCCCCACCTCTTAATATTGTTACAGTGGCAATTAAATTTCAACACAAGTTTTGATGGGGACATTCAAACCATGGCAGTCATACTGCCTTCTTCTCTTCTGTCTGTGTCAGATCTCCCTGCCTCAATTTGATAAGGACACTCATTATTACATTTCGGGCCCATCCAGATAATCCAGGAGAATCTTCCCATCTCAAGAACTTTAACATAATCACTTTTTTTTTTGTTTGTTTGTTTTTTGAGACGGTGTCTCACTCTGTCGTCCAGGCTGGAGTGCAGTGGTGTGATCTCGGCTCACTGCAACCTCTGCCTCCCGGGTTCAAGCAGTTCTCTGCCTCAGCCTCCCGAGTAACTGGGATTACAGGTGTCTGCCACCATGTCCAGCTAATTTTTGTATTTTTAGTAGAGATGGGGTTTCACCATCTTAGTCAGGCTGGTCTTGAACTCCTGACCCCGTGATCCACCCGCCTTGGCCTCCCAAAGTGCTGGGAGTACAGGTGTGAGCCACTACACCTGGCCAACGTAATCACTTTTTTTGTTGTTGTAAGTTAACACTCACGGGTTCCAGGGGTTACCATGTGGCTATCTTTTGGAGGGACATTGTTCAGTCTACCACAGCCTGCCCTCTGGCCCCCGAGGATTCACATCTCTCCCACATGCAGAATACATGCACCCCATCCCCAAATCCTCAAATGTCTCAAACCGTGCAACATTCGCTGACGTCCGACATCTTATCCAAATAAGATCAGCTCAGATGTAGCAAGTCTCCTCATCTAAAACAGATATGGATGAGACTCTGGTTATGAAACATCCTGGGGCAAAATTCTCCTGTTGTGAATTCGTGACACTAGAAAACAAGTTATCTGTTCCAAAAATACAGTGGCGGGACAGGCGTAGGATAATAGTTACAGATGTTTCCATTTCAAATGGGAGAAAATGGAAGAAAGGAAGGAGTCGCTGCTTCCAACCATTTTGAAATCTAGCAGGACAAATTCCATTTGGTTTCAAGGACTCAGAAAAATCCTCTGTAGCTTGAAGCTCTCCCCTCTGGTCCCACAGTCCTCCTCTCAGAATGTATGTCATAGTGATTCACACCTTTAGACCAGCAGGTCCTTTGTGGATCTTTCCCAGATAATATCATTTCTATTACCCGCTATGGCTGAGCATAGTGGAAGAGCTCCTTGAGTCATGTGCCTAGTCTCTTCAGCACTAGCAAACATGGCCCCATTCTTGACTTTCTCTCTAGAGCATACCTTCCCGACAGTGCCTCTCCTAATTTTAGTGTCTTTTGAAATCTTGATAGGCTGAGAATTTCCCTGGATCCTTTTTGCTTAAGAGTCCTTTCCTCAGTTTATCCCTTTCCTCTAACATTTTACTAGTACTTGGATTGGAGTCCAATACAAAAATGAAAAATTATGGGACTAAGACTGCAGGTTAAAAATGATGGAATCTCTAGGCAAGTTGTTGAGAGTTTATGAAGGATGTGCCTTGGGAAGGGAGTCTTACATATGATCAGACTGGTTGGGATTGAAAATAAATTGTTTATCAGTTTTTCTAAAAATCGAACATTAGTGTCAAGGGTGCACTGAAGCAGGGCGAGTCTGCTCCTCTAGGTTTGAAATAGGTTTCCTTAACATGTTGATCTGTTTTTCTTTATTGTTTAAATAATCAGTCTAAAAAACTGGGGATTTTTTTTGTGTGTGTTTTAAGATAGTTTCCTAACTGCATTTATTATGTTTTTGTTTTTCTTTTCGTTTTCTGAGACAGAGTCCCGCTCTGTCACCCAGGCTGGAGTGCAGTGGTGCGATCCAGCAACCGTAGTAAGCAAGGTTGCTCACTACAACCTCCACCTCCCAGGTTCAAGTGATTCTTGTGCCTCAGCCTCCCGAGTAGCTGGAATTACAGGGACCCACCACCACACCCGGCTAATTTTTGTGTTTTTAGTAGAGACAGGGTTTCACCATGTTAGCCAGGCTGGTGTAAAACTCCTGGCCTCAAGTGATCTGCCTGCCTTGGCATCCCAAAGTGTTGGGATTACAGGCATAAGCCACTGCATCCAGCTGTAATTAGCAATTGTACAATAAATTTACTTTGTACAATGGTTTTGAACCAAGATCCCAAGCCTAGGGGCCATCAGCTAAACAAATCACAAGACTATGGGGCAGTTGAATGAGCTCTCTTGTAGTCTTTGAGTAGTATTTTGGGACTGGGTCGAATTAAAGCAGAGTGCCAACTCTATAAAAGGGAGTACTAAGTGAATTAAAGGATTTGGGGGTCATGTTCTGTCAAGTGAAACATGTAGACATTCAGGGAATAAGAGTCTCATTATGATATGAAGACTTATTCTGAAGTCTTGGAAAAAGATGTCTACAGTGTGGAAACATGAACTTCTCATCCTGATTTGTCGTTAGAATGTCTCTGGTTATAGCATTGGACACTTTGGTGAACTTTTTGTGTGGTCCATACATCAGGCACAAGACTTGTTCTTTAGAATTTATGCAGTTTTATTATATAGGTCTTGTAAATCAAAAATAAAATCCTAAGCCCCCTGCCCCCAACTATCTGAATGGACTTCCTCCTAAGCCAGGGCTCTTTTAAAATTTAACCTGAGAGACTGTTTCAGGCCATTACAGGAAGTGTGGGTCAGGCATGCCTTATTATACATACCTCTCTGGCATCAACATCAACATAGATTTGAAGTCTGATAAGAAACATGTTGGCCGGGTGCGGTGGCTCATGCCTGTAATCCTAGCACTTTACGGGGCTGAGGAGGGTGGATCACGAGATCAGTAGATCAACACCATCCTGGCTAACACAGTGAAACCCTGACCCTACTTAAAATACAAAAAATTAGTCGGGCATGGTGACACGTGCCTGTAGTCTCAGCTACTTGGGAGGTTCAGGCAGGAGAATCACTTGAACCCGGGAGCCGGAGGTTGCAGTGAGCAGAGAAGGAGCCACTGCACTGTAGCCTGCCTTGACTACAAATCCCCACTTGTCCTTGGTGGAGTTGAAGCCAGCAACTATTCCTGGTTCACCATCCTCTTCTGAAACCAGATATGCCTTTACATTTTAAAAGTAATTTGAAGTCATTACTAACAACAACTAAAATATATATACCACTTAACTACATGACAGGTGCTATTCTAAGTGCTTTACATGTATTTACCCATCAAATCATAGCAATCAAATGAGTTAGATAATGTGGTTATCCCCAGTTTACTCTTGAGTAGCCTGAGACACAGAAAGGTTATATGACTTACACAAGGTCACAGAGCTTAATAAGTTGAGAAGCCAGAAACTGAACCCAAGCTACCTGGTTCCATAGTTTGTACTGTAAAATGCTAGTGTTAACTGTACACAGCAACTCATGGTTGTAATCCCACCACTTTGAGAGGCGGAGGTGGGAGGATTGCTTGAGGACAAGAGTTCAAGATCAGCCTGGGCAACACAGCAAGACCCTCTCTCTACCAAAAAAATAATTTTTTTAATTACCCAGGCATGGTGGTGTACACCTGTAGTCCTAGCTCCGTGGGAGGCTGAGGCACTTGAGCTGAGGAGGCTGGGGCTACAGTGAGCCATGACTGTGCTATGGAACTCTAGCCTGGGCATCAGAGTGAGGCCCTGTCTAAAATAAAAGAAAATGAAATGCTAGTGCCTTTAACTGTTCTACCGTTCTATCATTCATTAGTATCTGTATCCATTCCTTGAACAGCAAAAGAACTTCTCTTTTCTTTCCTGTCCCTCCTCCCATCTTCCATATTTATATAATACCTGCAATTTTATTTCAAAACTATAATTTTTTTAAGTTTACAATCAAAAGTTTACACTGTTTAATACATTTTACTGTTTTTCTTTTCACCATTGCTTATTGAAATCACCTCCTTCCTCTTAAATTTACTTTTCTCTTCTCATAGGACTATATACCAATAGTGATTTCTGAAAGATATATGTGTCATGAATTTTCTGAAATAATTTTTCCCTCATTCTGGATTATCCCGGCTGTATATAGATATCTAAGTTCAACTTCTTTTGTTTGTTTGTTTTTGGTTTGGTTTGGTTTTTTGAGACAGTGTCTGGCTCTGTCACCCAGGCTGGAATGCAGTGGCACCATCTGGGCTCACAGCAATCTCTACCTCCTGAACTCAAGCGATTCTCCTGCCTCAGCTTCCCAAGTAGCTGGGACTACAGGCACGTGGCACCACATCTGGCTACTTGCTGTATTTTTTGTAGAGATGGATTTTGCCTTGTTGGCCAGGCTGGTCTCAAACTCCTGAGCTCAAGGTATCCTCCCATCTTGGCCTACCAAAATGCTGGGACTACAGGCATGAGCCACTGCGCCTGATCCAAAGTTATTTTTAATCAGTTCCTTGAAAAACTTCTCCATTGCATTCTCTCTTCTCTCTTTCTCTCTGGGGACTTTCAGGATTTTATGTTTATCCTGGAAATTTTACTCCTAGGGCGTGTGTGTGTGTGTGCACACGCACGCGTGTGTGTTAATCAGGTTCAGAACTAGGTGAATCTTTTCAGTTTGAAGATTCATGTGTTTGTTCAGTTGAGAAAATTCTAGAACATTATTTCTTCAAGTACCGCCTTCTCTACAGTCTTTCTGTTCTTTTTTTTTTTTTTTTTTTTTTCTTTTTTTGAGACGGAGTTTTGCTCTGTCACCAATGGTGGAGTACAGTGGCACAACCTCAGCTTACTGCAACCTCTGCCTCCCGGGTTTAAGTGATTCTCCTACCTCAGGTTCACCAATAGCTGGGATTTCAGAGGCCCACCACCACGCCGGGCTAATTTTTGTATTTTTAGTAGAGACGGGGTTTTGCCATATTGCCCAGGATGGTCTCAAACTCTTGACCTCAGGTAATGTGCCTGCCTTGGCCTCCCAAAGTGCTGGGATTATAGACGTCAGCCACTGAGCCCGGCCCAGTCCTTCTGTTCTGTATGTCTGGATCTTCTATTGGATGAACGTTGAAACTTCTGGAATCTATTCTCCATTTCCTTTATAATTTTCATTTAAAACTTTCTATTTCATAATCCTTTTCTGCTATACGGTGAAGTAGTGCCATGCTTGAACACATTTTTTCACTGGGTTGTTCCAGTTTCTCTTATTGATATGCAAAAGTTTTGTTGTATATTAGAGATGGTTACTCTTAATTTATTACAGATGCTTCACCATTTTCCCCAAAAGTTGCCTTTTTAAACAGTTGTTTATGGTGTCTGTTGAATTAGATGACACTTTAATTTTCACCTTTAAATTTGTCAGATTCATTGTTCCCAGCCTTGGTGTAATGTCAGGAAGTGCCTATGCCAACTCAAGATGTCTTACACTGTAATATTTTCCTAAATTTTCATCTAGTTCTTTATGATTTCATGTTTTCACATTTACGTCACTGAATTTTTAGAATTTATTATTTTATGTGGTTCAAAGTAAGGATTTACTCTTTATTTTTTCAAATGGATAGACACTTGTCAAGCAATCGTTTATTATACAACCCATCATCTTTTGCCCCTGTTTGGAAATGCATGCTGAAGTTTGCATATAGATTAATCTGTTTCTTGACCTTCTATTTTATTTCACTAATAAATGTTTCCATGTGTTTTCATTTTTGATTGCTGCTGTAACAAATTTTCAATAGCTTAGACAACGCTGGGCATGGTGGCTCACGCCTGTAATCCCAGCACTTTGTGAGGCCGAGACCCATGGATCGCTTGAAGTCAGGAGTTCAAGACCAGCCTGGCCAACATGGTGAAACCCCCTCTCTACTAAAAATACAAAAATTAGCCAGGTGTGGTGGTGCACACCTGAAATTCCAGCTACTCGGGCCGCTGAGACAGGAGAATCACTTAAACCTGGGAGGCAGAGGTTGCAGTGACCCGAGATCACCCCACTGATCTCCAGTTTGGGCGACACAAGTGAGATTCCATCTCAAAAGATATTTTTGTAGCTAAGATAATTTTTGAAAAAGAAGAATGACATAGGAGGAATGGCTCTACCATATTTCAATACTTCTTGTATAGCTACAAGAATCAAGACTGTGGAGTACAGGGAGAAGAACAGACACATAGATCACTGGAACAAAATAGAGAACCTAGAAATAGCCCCACACAACAGATTTTTTACCAAGAGACAAAAAGAAGGAATGATCGTCTGCTTAACAAAAGGTGCTGGAGCAGTTTCAAAAAACAAAAAAGCAAAACAAAACAAAAAAACAAAAACCTAATCTTCATACCTTTATATATATATTTTAAAAAACTCAAGTGGATCATAGATTTAAATCTAAAATATAAAACTAAAAAAAAAAAAAAACTTTTACAAGAAAGCATAGGAGAAACATCTGAGATCTAGGGCATAGTGAACGGTTCAAAAAGCATAATCCATAAGGAAAACAAATGAATTAGATTTCACCCAATTTAAAACTTGTGCTCTGGAAGAAACCCTGTTAAAAGGATGAAAAAACAGGGTCTTGACTAGGAGAAAATGTTTGCAAACCACATATTCAAGAAAGGACTCACATCCAGAATAAATAATGGATAGGTATAGTACTCTCAAAACTCAACAGTAGGCTGGGCATGGTGGCTCACGCTTGTAATCCCAGCACTTTGAAAGGTCGAGGTGGACGGAGGGGAGATCCTTTGAGGCCAGGAGTTTGAGATCAGCCTGGGCAACATGGCAAAAACCCATTTCTACTAAAATACAAAACTTAGACAGGCGTGATGATGAGCGCCCGTAATCCCAGCTACTGGGGAGGCTGAGGCAAGAGAATCGCTTGAACCTGGGAGGCGGAGGTTGGAATGAGCCAAGATCATGCCACTGCACTCCAGCCTGGGTAACAGAGCGAGACTCTGCCTCGAAAAAAAAATTTTTTTTTAGTTAAAAAAAACCTCAATGGTAAAAAATGCAAACAAATAATCCAATTACAAAATCATGAAAAGATATGAACATACATTTTACTGAAGAGGAAACAAGGAAATAAGTACATGAAATGATATTCAGCACTAATTTGTTTCACTAGATGCAAATTAAGGCCATGATGAAGCATCACTATACACTTATTACAACAGTTAAAATAAAAGACACAGTGACAACACCAAATGGTGACAAGGATGCAGAGAAAATATCTCATTAAGTGCTGCTGGGAAGGTAAAATCTTATAGCCACTCTGGAAAGCATTTTGGTAGTTTCTTATAAAACTAAATATGCAATGACCATACAATTCAACAATTACACTTCAGAGAAATTAAAATTTATGCCCATCCAGAAACTTGTACGTAATTGTACATAGCAGCTTTACTTGTAATAGACAAAAGCTGGAAATAATCAATATGTCTTACAGTAAGTGAATGGTCGAACTGAGGTACATCCATACCATGGAATACTACTTAGTAATAAAAATGAACTATTGACTGGGCCCAGTGGCTCACATGTGTAATCCCAGCACTTTGGGAGGTCAAGGCGGGCAGATCACGACGTCAGGAATTCGAGACCAGCCTTGCCAATATGTTGAAACCCGGTCTCTATGACTAATACAAAAATCACCAGGGTGTGGTGGCACACACCTGTAGTCACAGCTACTTGGGAGGCTGAGGCAGGAAAATCACTTGAACCTGAGAGGTGGAGGTTGCAGTGAGCCGAGATCATGCCACTGCACTCCAGCCTGGGCGACAGAGTGAGACTCCATCTCAACAACAACAATGAGCTCTTGATATACAAATATTAATATCTTGGATGAATCTCCAGGGCATTATGCTGAGTGAAATAAGCCTCTAAAGTGTTACATACTATGAGATTTCATTTGTACAGCATTGTAGAAAAGATAAAATTGTAGAAATGAAAAACAGATTAGTGGTTGCCAGGGGTTAGGAATGGTGGATGGGAGGAGAGTGAGTATTACTAAAAATGAGTAGCACAAGGGATAGCATTGTGGTGATGGAAATGTTCTGTACCTTTTTTCCCCCCCAAAGGGATTCTCACTCTGTCACCTAGGCTGGAGTGCAGTGGCATGATCTCAGCTCACTACAACATCTACCTCTCAGGTTGGAGCAGTTCTCCTGTGTCAGCCTCCCATGTAGCTAGGACTACAGGCACCCACCACCTCACCCAGCTGATTTTTGTATTTTTAGTAGAGACGCGGCTTCTCCATGTTGGCCAGGCTGGTCTCAAACTTCTGACCTCAAGTGATCCACTAACCTCGCCCTCCCAAAATGCTGGAATTAGAGGCATGAACCACTGCACCTGGCCATGTTCTGTATCTTTTTTTTTTTTTTTTCTGAAATACAAGCGTTACGTTCTTAAAGAAAAGAATTTTAAACCCAGAATTTCATATCCAGCCAAACTAAGTTTCATAAGTGAAGGAGAAATAAAATCCTTTACAGATAAGCAAATGCTTAGAGATTTTGTCACCACCAGGCCTGCCTGACAAGAGACCCTGAAGGAAGCCCTAAACATGGAATGGAACAACCGGTACCAGCCATTGCAAAAACATGCCAAAATGTAAAGACCATCGAGGCTAGGAAGAAACTGCATCAACTAACGAGCAAAATAACCAGTTAATATCATAATGGCAGGATCAAGTTCACACATAACAATATTAACCTTAAATGTAAGTGGGCTAAATGCTCCAATTAAAAGACACAGACTGGCAAACTGGATAAAGAGTCAAGACCCATCAGTCTGCTGTATTCAGGAGACCCATCTCACATGCAGAGACATACATAGGCTCAAAATAAAGGGATGGAGGAAGATCTACCAAGCAAATGGAGAACAAAAAAAAGCAGGGGTTGCAATCCTAGTCTCTGATAAAACAGACTTTAAACCATCAAAGATCAAAAGAGACAAAGAAGGCCATTACATAATGGTAAAGGGATCAATTCAACAGGAAGAGCTAACTATCCTAAATATATATGCACCCAACACAGGAGCACCCAGATTCATAAAGCAAGTCCTTAGAGACTTATAAAGCGTTATTTTAAATTTAAAGAAATATTTAAAATAAACTTTTTTTTTTTAACAAATTATAATCAAGCACTTAAAACAGTTTAGGAATGTTAAACACTAATTCTTAATTGAAAATAATGACATCCGTAGAATACATCCTGGTGTTGGCCAATGTGAAGTTTACTTAATATTAGTATTTTATATATGCTTAAACATTCATCCTTCCTAAAATTCAGTGATAACAATGATTTGGCTTTATAAGGTGAAGACTTTTATGTAATTCTCTAGAGACAACATTTTCAAATAGAAAACATTTATACCAGCAAGGAAATTATAAAAACATATATAAAGTATACTGAAGGACGTGATTTAAAGTCTGTCTGTATATATAGATGCGTTTTGCCTTAGAAAGTACACATGCACATCAAAACACTTTCACTGAATATAGATGCCATTACATTCTCTTAACAAGGCAAAAGGCAGGTTCATAAACGTTGTTTTATTATATATCAACTGAAAAAAACATATATTCCACAAAAAGGTTTTGAAGACACATGGGAGTGGAATGTGCCTACATTAAGAGCCGAGCTTTTACAGGACCACTTGTCTTCAGCCGGCTCCCAGCAACCACTGAAAACAGCTGCTACCCTCAGGAAGACAAGATGGTCTTGTTAATGATTTCAATGGACTCTCGAATCTCATCCTTGATCACTAGCGGAGGCGAAACCTGATGATGTCACCATGGATTGGCTTGGCCAGATGTCCATTATCTCCAAGACATAGACACACCTTCCAAGCATCACAATCTTTGGTTTCTTTAATAATAATAGCTTTTAATAATTCCTTTCCTCGCCGGGCATGGTGGCTCATGCCTTTAATCCCAACACCTTGGGAGGCGGAGACGGGTGGATCATCTGAGATCAGGAGTTCAATATCAGCCAGGTCAACATGGTGAAACCTTGTCTCTACTAAAAATACAAAAATTACCTAGGCATACTGGCACATGCTATTAATCCCAACTACTCAGGAGGCTGAGGCAGGAGAATCACTTGAACCCAGGAGGCAGAGGTTGCTGTGAGCCAAGATCGCACCATTGCCCTCCAACCTGGGCAACCAGAGTGAACCTCTGACTCAAAAAAAAAAAAAAAATTAATTAACTAATAAAATAATTCTTATCCTCTTACGGCAGTTACAACATCAGAAGGTAGCTTCATGGGTTAATTTCTCAAGATAATGCCCATTTTTTCTGCATTTTCAGCAAGGCTTTCTTCTTCTAAAACCTCAAGGGTTGCGATGGCCACTCAGCAGCCTAGTGGATTGCCACCATATGTGGACCCATGTCCCCCTGGCTTAATGGTCAGCATTATGTCATCATCCCACAGCATCGCAGACACAGAGTATCAGCCCCCAGAAAGGGCCTTTCCAAGGTGGACTATATCAGGTCTGATATTTTCGTAATCAACAGCTAGTCATCTACCAGTTCTGGCCAATCCTATCTGTATTTCAGTAGCAATAAACAGAACCAAGCTGGGAGGATGAGATGAGATGAGAGTAAGTTAAAATTCCACAAAGCTTGCTCTTCTTACGGAAATTCAGGCGGTTTTCCTTCCTTCCTTCCTTCCCTCCTTCCTTCCTTCCTTCCTTCCTTCCTTCCTTCCTTCCTTCCTTCCTTCCTTCCTTCCTTCCTTCCTTCTTTCCTTCCTTCCTTCCTTCCTTCCTTCCTTCCTTCCTTCCTTCCTTCCTTCCTTCCTTCCTTTCTTTCTCTCTCTCTCTCTTTCTTTCTTTCTTTCTTTCTCTCTCTCTTTCTTTCTTTTTTTTTTTTCTGGCACAGCATTGCTCTGTTGCCCAGGCCGGATGGCAGTAGTGTGATCTCAGCTCAACACAACCTCTGCTTCCGGGGTTCAAATCATTGAGTGAGCCCAGGAAGTGGAGACCAGCCTGGGAAACATAACAAAAGGTAGGGTGGTGCCTGCCTGCAGTCCAGAGGCCAAGGCGGGAGGATCACTTGGGCCCAGAAGGTCGAGACCAGCCTGGACAACATAGCGAACTTGTCTCTACTAAAAAAATTAAAAATATTAGTGGGGGCAGGGTGGTGTGAACCTGTAGTCTGGAGGCCGAGGTGGGAGGACTGCTTGAGCCCAGGAACCCAGGAGGTGGATACCAGCCCGGCCAACAGAGCAAAAGCCTGCCTCTCCTGAAAAAAAAAAAAAAAAAAAAAAAGCAGGGTGGAATGGCACACACCCATAGTCCTAAGACCGAGGAGGAAGGATCGCTTGAGCCCAGGAGGTTGAGGCCAGCCTGGCCAACATAGCAAAACACAGTTTCTATTAAAAAAAAAAAATAGCGTGGGCAGGGTGGTGCATGCCTGTAGCCCTGAGGCCGGGCCGGGAGGACTGATTGAGACCAGGAGGTCGAGACCAACCTGGTCAACAGAGCAAAACCATCTCTACTGAAAAAACAAAAATAAAAATATTAGTGGGGGCAGGGTGGTGCATGCCTGTAGTCCCAAGATCGAGGCGGGAGAATTGGCCAAGGCGGATGTAACCAACACCACAATCACATCCCATAAGTAAATACCTTTTCCTCTCTCCCGGGCTACAGGTAAAGGATGGTAATTGTGCACACCATACTTAGATTCACTTTCAAAAATGTAATCATGGGTTAGAGGGCCTTGGACTGTTTTGTTAGTTCCAACAGATGTAGAAGTATGGGATTTTTCCTAGGAACCCTCTAGTAACAAGAAATTTGGGCCACGCATGGTGGCTCACACTTGTAATCCCGGCATTTTGGAGGACACAGCTAGTGGATCACTTGAACCCGGGAGTAGGAGGTTGCAGAGAGCCACGATCACGCCACTGCACCCCAGCCTGGCCAACAAAGTAAGACCCTGTCTCAAAATAAATAAATAAATAAATAAATACATAAGTAAAGCTCACTCAGATCATTCTTTCTGGGCTCAAGTGATCCTCTCACCTCCGCCTCTGGACTACAGGCGCGTGCCACCCCACCCCTGCTGCTCATTTTGTTTGCTTGTTTGTTTTTTTAGTAGAGACAGTTTCGCTATGTTGGCCAGGCTGGTCTGGACCTCCCGGGCTCATGAGATCCACCCACCTTTGCAGAGTAGTAGCCCAGGGGACAGTTTAGGGTGACCAGGTTTCTGAGGAGGGGAGGACAGAGGTACTGGGGACAAGAAGCAGGGTCTCGGGGGAGATCTGGACCCTTGGGAGCCCCCCACCCTCACTCTGTCATCACTTAGCATCCCTGGAGACAAGTCTGTGACCTTGCACTTCATTTGGTGACTCTCAGTCCATTCTGGAAGGTGGGAAGAGAGTCAGCCAGCAGCATTAAAGCCCTACTGTGTGGCGGGGGAGAAGCTAGGGAAGGTCCCCGAGGTTGTCTCAGTTAGCCATGGCATCAACCAGGACGGATTATCATCCCCACTTCCCGGATCCAGCACACAGGAAGCGGCTCCAGCTGAATGGCAGACATGCCTAGCTGAGTCACTGCCAGAATTCGTTTTTTTTTTTTTTTTTTTCCTAGACCTTTGATGATATTGCCAAATACTTCTCTAAGAAAGAGTGGGAAAAGATGAAATGCTCGGAGAGAATCATCTCTGTGTATATGAAGAGAAAGTATGAGGCCATGAATAAACTAGGTAACAGAAAGTTCTAGGCACAGACAAGTCTGGGGACACATGAGCATCCCTTTTCCTGCTTTGGCTACTTCTTAGCTGCAGAAAGTGCCCCACAATTTTTTCTGTGCAGGGAAAAACCGCAAGGCAGCTTCTGGGTGTTCAGTTCTTCTGTATCCTGTCAGGGCTGAGGACAGGGAGTGGCCACAGTGGAGCTCAGACCTGGATCCTGCACATTTCTCTCCCGTGGGTGTCTGTTCTGATGAGCCCAACTGTCTCTGTGGCGTCCTGGCACCCTGCCACTGACTGTACCTTCTTTCTTTCAGCTTGTCTCTCTCTCCCTTTTTTTTTTTTTTTTTTTTTTTTTTTAGTCAGAGTCTCAGTCTGTCACCTAGGCTAGAGTGTAGTACTGCAATCATAGCTCACTGTAGCCTCGAACTCCTGGGCTCAAACAATCTTCCTGCCCAGCCTCTGGAGCAGCTGAGGGTACAGGCACGTGCCACCATGCCCAACTTATATTATTTTATGTTTTGTAGATACAGGGGTCTCTCTATGTTGCCCAGGCTCGTCTTGAGCTCCTGGCCTCAACTTTTCCTCCATCCTCAGCTTCCCAAAGTGCTGGTACAACAGACATGAGCCACCATGCCAGACCTAAGCTTGTCTCTTAAAGAATAAACATTTTGCTTCTTTCTAGGTTTCAAGGTCACCCTCCCACCTTTCGTGCGTAATAAACGGGCCGCAGACTTCCAGGGGAATGATTTTGATAATGACCGTAACCGCAGGAATCAGGGTGAGGAGATGGGAAGGGGCTGGAAAGGGTCTCCTTAAGTCCAACTGCTTTTCAGCTCAGCTACCTGGGAAAGATCCTCAGGCATTTGTTCCCTCATACACATAAGTGCTGAGTGAAAAAAAAAATGCATACAGAACGTTAACTACAGAGGCCATTCATATAAAAATTTAAAACATGCAAAAGAAGAATGTATATTTTTATGGATAATAAGTAAATGGTAAATGTATAAAAACACGAATGCAAATAAAATGCCATCAAATTGAGAAGAATGGCTGTAAGTGGAGAAGGAGGGAGGATAGGGACAGATGAGTACTGCACAGACAGCTTCAGCCGTGACTTGCTGATAGTGTGTTTTGTTTATTTGTTTATTTTTTCTCTCTCTCTTTTTGTGATGGAGTTTCACTCTTGTTGCCCAGGCTGGAGTACAATAGCATAATCTCAGCTCACTGCAACCTTCAACTCCTGGGTTCAAGGGATTCTCCTGCACCTGCCTCCCGAGCAGCTGGAATTACAGGCACCTGCACCTACACCCAGCTAATTTTGGTATTTTTGGTAGAGATGGGTTTCACCATGTTGGCCAGACTGGTCTCAAATTTCCTGACCTCAGGTGATCCACCTGCCTCAGCCTCCCAAAGAGTTGAGTTTACAAGCGTGAGTTACCACTCCTGGTGTGTTTATAGAATTTCTAATATTCTGAAAAAATAAATCAGATCTAACATAGCAGTGGGATAATGTTGAGATCCAACCGGACTCAATAGTATTCCACATACTTTGCTGTGTGTTTGAAATATTTCTTTTTTAAAGGGCGTATTGTTCTTGCTAAGCACTGTTAATGAACCAAAGGACAGTTAAGAAAACGTTACAAGTGAAAACTTAAAAAAAAACTTTAAATCGCAGATCCGCAAAAAACTTCCAGAGTTCGTTTCATTAACAGAATGTCCGTATTGGATAAGTATCTTATGAAGAGGATGATGAGCACATTATGTAATAAAGATCGCTGTTTCACTGTATTTTATCAAAACCAAATAGCCTTCTCATTCCCAAAAAACCCTGAATCTCCATGACGAGCTTGGAAGAGAGTTTGAAACACTGAAACAGTGAATCTAGTGCTTGAGTATCTGCCAAGTTTTTGACATTAAAGGAGTGTTTTTATACTGAAAATATTTCAGAGCCACTGGACTAAATCATCCATGGTTCATCACACATTTAACAGCTTAATTCACATACTATAAGATTCACCCATTTCAAGTGTACTATGATTTTTAGTTGTTGCACATCTTGGGTGGATACAGTTCAGATTCCCAACCAATCAATTTAATTATTTGGGAAAACGTAAAAGATACGTAATGAAATAAGATGAGACTGTGATGGGGTTTAGTCCCCATTTGATAAACTATGAGATGGAAAATTCTGAACTGATGCCACAGATAAGGGAACCAACCATGACTAAACGTAATTCAGAAGCAAATCTCAAATAACTCCTCAACATTGAGTGAACTCATAACCCTCTGCTGCAGAATGCCCTCATGCGACAGAAGTCTCTCTAGAGTTTGGAAATCTTTACCAACCAAGAAAAATTCTGATGTATTCTCTTTCAGTTGAACGTCCTCAGATGAGTTTCGGCAGGCTCCAGGGAATCTTCCCGAAGGTGAGTATCTCTCAAATCCAAAGGACCAGAGAACCCTTGTCCCTTCACGGATGCGAACATTGGTAAGAGTGGGAGAATATCAAAAATACACTCACTGCCTCCTTCTCCCTATGTCTGTCACAAAACCTGATGTAGCACCAATGGCTTAATAATACTAAGAGTTGTGATCCTTAATACTTCTTTTGTTTTCATAGTGATGCCAGATATTCTAAACGGTTTACATGGATTAATTTATTTAATACTTAAGAAGACCTATATGACGATGTTTCTATTATTATCTCCAAATAATAACGAGTCACACACTTCAGTTTTCATCCATATAAAAGCCATGTGACTTGGCGCAAATCTTCTAAGTTCTCTGAACTCCAGATTCCTGGTCCGTGAAATGGAAGTAAAGAATCATAGTTCATGTTATAGATCCTAGCTATCAGCAGCATAATAATAAAATGAGGCTATCGTGGAACAGAGATGTTAAAGAATGTTCCTGGGGCACAGTGGCAGGGGTAGTCTAATCCAGAGCTCCAAGCCATTTAAAGCTCATTCACATTTGCATTTGTTTATGAAGTTCAGATGTTGGTCACTAGGGCTTTACCCCACAGGGCCTGCTGGTGCTTCTGTTGAGACACCCACTCTCACAACAGGAAGGACCAGCTGGCCTCTGCTCTGTCACCGGGGCCACTCGCATCGCTTAGGAATCCTTTGACTCTTGGCCCCTCCCTCCTTCGAGCTCCATGAAGGCCTTGCCTACACCTGGGGCATCCCGGAAGCCCCAGTCCCAGCCCAGGGGATCCCTCAGAGGCCCCTGAATGAGTGATCCCACAAGTGCAGATTCAACTCTGGTTTAGAGGGTAAAGGGATCTGGGAGTTGGGTTGCCATTGTGGAGACCGAATTCAAAGAAGGATCATGAAAAGTATTAGATTTTTATTATCACTACATTTAAACAGTGTTTGCAAGCTCAGAGAGGACATTCCTTTAGCCTGTTTTACATGTATTTTTCACTATTTCATAAGTGAACAAGCTGTATAAATGTAGCTTAACAATGTTGGTCAGTGACACAGCCCAGTAAAACCAGAATTGGTATGGGTACCAACTCAATTAATTCTGCATTCAATGTTGGTGCCTTGGTAGGGTGGTATGCCATATCCAACTGCTTTCTTTGCTGCTTAGTTTTAGCAAACCATTTCTTTCTCTCTCCTTTCCCTGTATTCATCTCCCCACAACATCTTTCCCAGCAGTGTTTTGTCCCCTATGTTTTCACATTTACTCTCTCAGCAGCTGTCTACAAGCTTATATGGGATCCCTTGTATTTTATAGAAGGTCTTCCTTCTGTAGACCTTGTGAATTCTTATGCTATTCTCCAAACCTTCTGTGTAACAAACTCTCAATTACATGGAGGTTTCTCCTGTTTGCAAGAATGTCAGTCTTAAGAGAGTGTGAAGGTAACCATTCTAGCCCTGGAAACCCCATTCATTTAGGCCACTCCTTTCCCTTCTAACTTCCCAGGTTTCTCCTAATTTAGGCATGTGTAACTCTCCCAGCATTGTCGAGAACTTTGATTAAGGTAATGCATGTGAAGATGCTTTGTAAGCTCTAAAGCACTATAGAAATGTGACTGATACTGTTTATCTGTGACGTTCACATTATAAAGATCATGCACAATAAGCCAGCAGAGGAAGGCAAGGATTCGAAGGGAGTGTCAGAAGCATCTGGCCCACAAAACGATGGGAAACAGCTGTGCCCCCCGGGAAAAGCAAATACCTCTGAGAAGATTAACAAGAAATCTAGCAAGAGGAAACAATTCGGGAACAACCACAGTGGCTTCCCTGGCTATGTTCAGGTATGTGGACTGGGTGTGTGGCATGGATCCCAGACAAGCCTGGGTCCAGGCTGGGCTGAGGAGCTTGCCCAGCTCCAGATGAGATGTTAGAGATGACTTCCAGAGACACAGACTGGAGTTTTCATCCATATAAAAAACCATGTGACTTGGGGCAAGTCTTCCAAATTTTCTCAGCTCCAGTTTCCTAGTCCATAAAACGGAAATAAAGAATCATAGTTCATAAATCGTTTGGAGGCATTAAATTTAATCCCGAAGTCCTGATGACATGAAAGGTGCTCAAGCATTTCTATCTGTGATGACCTGGGATCATATCATACTCAACTCAATGCCTGATACCCAATACAGGTGTACTTCAGAGATATTGCAGGTTCGGTTCCAAAACACTGCAATAAAGTGAGTCACACACATTTTGTGTGTGTGTGTTTTGCAGTGCATAAAAACATTATGTTTACACTATACTGTAGTCTTCTAAGTGTGCAATAGCATTATGTCTAAAAATGTACCTGCCTTAATTTTAAAATAATTAATTGTTTAAAATGCTAACAATCTTCTGAGCCTTCAGTGAGTCACATTCTTTTTGCTGGTGGAGGGTCTTGTCTCGGTGTTGATGGCTGCTGGCTGATCAAGGTGGTGATTGTTGAAGGGTGGAGTGGCTGTGGCAGCTTCATAAAAGAAGACAATGAAATTTGCGACATTGATTAGCTCTCCCTTTCATGAAGCATATCTCTGTAGTATGTGATGCTATTGGATAGCATTTTACCCACAGTAGAACTTCTTTCAAAGTTGGAGTGGATCCTCTCTAGCTATGAAAGTCCTAGATGGCATCTTCTTCCAATAGAAGGCTATTTTATCCATACTGAAAATCTGTTGCTTAGTGTAGCCACCTTCAACAGTGATCTTAGCTAGATCTTCTGGATAAGTTGCTTCAGCTTCTCCATCAGGGTTTGCTGCTTCTCCTTGCACTTTTATGTTATGGAGATGGCTTCCTTCCGTAAACCTCACGAATCACCCTCTGCTAGCTTCACACATTTCTCCTGCAGCTTCTTCACCTCTCTCAGCTTTCATGGACTTGAAGAGGGTTCTGGTCTTGCTTTGAATTAGACTTTGGCTTAAGGGAATGTTGTGGCTGGGTTTATGTTCTATCCTGACCACCCAAACTTTCTCTATTTGAGCAATAAGGCTGTTTTGCTTTCTTGTTCGTGTGTTCACTGGAGTATTAGTATTATTATTTCCTTCAAGAACTTTACCTTTGCATTATATACTATTATTTCCTTCAAGAACTTTTCCTTTGCATTCACAGCTTGGCTGTTTGGTGCAAGAGGCCGAGCTTTCAGCCCGTCTTGGCTTTCAGCATGCTTTCTCTCTAAGCTTAGCCATTTGTAGCTTCTGATTTAAAGTGAGAGACATGCAACTCTTCCTTTCATTTGAACACTTAGTGGCCATTGTAGGGTTCTTAATCGTCCTAATTTCAGTGTTACTGTGTCTCAGGATATAGGGAGGCCCAAGAAAAGGAAGAGAGATGGAGAGCAGCTCATCGGTGGAGCAGTCAGAACACACATAACATTCATCCATTAAGTTTATCATCTTCTATAGGTGCAGTTCCTGCTACCCCCAAAATAATTACACAAGCCCCCCCCACCCTGTTTCCTGTTCAGCATGTACTCCCCTCATCCGATTCCCCTCTATCAGTCACTGACAGTTAATAAATACTTGCAAACGTCCCTCAGTTGTTTGCTCCTGTCATTGTGCACACAGCTCTGTGCACATGTGTGAATATTTCTTTAGGATAGATTCTTAGAAGTGCAATTCTGCATCAAAGGAGTCATTTATTTAACAAAAACGTAATGAGTGCATACTTTTGCTGAGCGCTGTTCTAGGTGCTGGAGAGACATCAGGGAACAAGGCAGACAGATGTTCCTGACCACCATTCTAGAGGAGGATGTTTTCAGTTGTTGGCTGGCTTTCTTTCTTTCTTTCTTTCTTTTTCTTTCTTTCTTTCTTTCTTTCTTTCTTTCTTTCTTTCTTTCTCTCTCTCTTTCTTTCTTTCGTTCATTCTTTCGTTCTTTCTTTCCTTCAGTCTCTCTCTCTCTCTCGCTATCACTCTCTCCCTTTCTTTCTTTCTTTGCGCCTTTCTTTCATTCTTTTGACAGGGTCTTGCTCTGTCCAGGCTGGAATGGAGGGGGGTGATCATACCTCAATGTAGCCTTGAACTACTCGGCTCAAGCAATCCTCCCACCTCAGCCTCCAGAGTCGCTGTGACTACAGGCACGCACCATCGTGCCCCACTAATTATTTTAGGTTTTGTCTAGAGAATGTTGCTGTATTACCCAGGCTGGTCTTGAACTCCTGGGCTCAAGTGATCCTCCCACCTTCATCTCCTAAAGTGCTGGGATTACAGGCATTAGTCTCCTTGCCTGGCCTCCAGTTTTTATTATGATAGAGACTATACACTTCAGTCTTGGAGCAGGATTCTGCAGCAGGTGGTTGGGCATCGTGATCTTTGCTCTCTGAACAATTTTCAAGTTCTAGGGCTGGGACGGTCCTTTTGGAAGTACGTGGGAGGAGACACAGATGAAATCGTCATCTGGGGAATGTGGAGGAATGAGAAAGATGCGTGCACGGTAGACCCTATAATGGACAGGGAATAGAAGAGTTGACTTAGTCTCCATGCAGGGGAGAAACGGTGGGAACGTCCCCTGGACAGAAGCATGAGACTGCCCATCAAGGGTCTCACCAAGGGCCTGGGGGCTGGGGTGGGGACGATGATTTGGAAATGGGACAGTTCTTTCTCACAGGTACCACTGCACGGTGCAGAGGGGAAACAGTTGTGGGGAAGGGTTAGAACAAACCATTGTGTGCGAATGGAGACATTAAGGTTCCATTCACACACAACGGACTTGAAACACCAGACCCGGGTGGAGGCAGGATTGGAGCTGTTTTTACCGTTTGTGGCCCATTACCTTGGCCTCCTGGTTCTCCCCGGCCTTGGAAGGAGGACACTATCATCATTATGCCTATATGATAGATGAGAGACGGAGTCTCAGACAGACGGTAGGCGTCTTGTCACAGGTCCTACAGCTGGCAGGTGCAGGAGGGGCTGAGTTTGGAGCTCACTGACTTCAGAAACATTAAGGAGGACAAATGTGTGTGATGGAGGGAGGGAGAATTGAACAAGCCCCGGGTTCTGTCCCAAGTCACAAGGTAAAGGCTGTGGGTTCATTTTCTCAAGATAAGGAGCCCTAGGAGAGAGAAAGTGCAGGGAGGGAGAGGCAATCGTGGTCACAGTGGGGACAGTGGGAGACAGAGATATGCAGGGTGGGCTGAAGAGGGGCAGGCAAAGAAACAGGGGAGACCCAAGGCCAATGTGGGCTTCCCCTGCATTTTGGCACAAGTCTCAATCTGTTTTATTCTCCAAAAGAAAACTGACAGGCTGGGTGTGGTAGCTCACGCCTGTAATCTCAGCACTTTGGTAGGCTAAGGCGGGTGTATCCCCTTAGGACAGGAGTTCAAGACCAGCCTGGCCAAGACGGTGAAATCCCATCTCTCTATATATATATTAGCCAGGCATTGGAGGTGCATGCCTGTAGTCTCAGCTAATAGGGCAGCTGAGGCAGGAGGATCACTTGAATCCAAAGGTGGAGATTGCAGTGAGTCGAGATTGTGCCACTGCACTCCAGCCTGGGTGACAGAAATTCTATCTCAATAAATAAATAAATAAGAAAGAAAGAGAAAAAGAAAATTCACTTCACAGGCAATAGATAGTTATAAAGTGATACTTTATGGAAGATTTCATAGGGGAGACTGATGGAAATAAAGGAAGTATAAATTTTACAGAGCTGAGCAGTTCACTGCAGAAATCAATAGAATTGCCTTTTTCTCCAAAAATTTTACCCCTAAGCTCTTCCACTACTGGTTCTTTTAGTCCTTCCTTCTATTCCAAATCCTCAAATTGTCCATTTCCTTATTGGGATAATTTTCCTCTGCCCAGATCTGGGTCCTCCACAACACTTAACACTGTCTTCGGTGTTTGGCCATTGTTTTAGCTCCGGTTCCCAAGGAAACAGGCTTTGGGCCACACAGGACACCTCCAGACAGACTATACTGAGAAACCATGCCTGGAACAGTGCATGGGGGAGGAGAAGAGAGGCAATTTACATACCTGGCTCTCACTCTTGGTTCCTTTTCTTATTGCTCAAAATTTACCCCACAGGCACGAGCTCCCCTACACTTCTAGATTGCATCACCTGCCCCTTTGACAGCTGTCTGGGAAGCCAGATCCCACACTTTGAAGTGTAGTGTTTCATACAATCCAAAAGTGGGAGCAGAGGCCAGGCGTGGTGGCTCACGCCTGTAATCCTAGAACTTTGAGAGGCTGAGGCAGGCGGATCATGAGGTCAGGAGTTCAAGACCAGCCTGGCCAGCATGGTGAAACCCCATCTCTATCAACAATACAAAAATTAGCTGGGCATGGTGGTGCATGCCTGTAATCCCAGCTACTCGGGAGGCTGAGGCAAGAGAATCACTTGACCCCGGGAGGCAGAGGTTGCAGTGAGCTGAGATCGCACCACTGCACTTCAGCCTGGGTGACAGCAAGACTCCATCTAAAAAACAAACAAATAAACAAAAGTGGTAGCGGAAGTCAGAAAATCCAGGTATGTAGCTATTTTGCCTGGTTGTACAGGAGCAGCCAAGGGTGAAAATTGAATACTCCCGTAATTGGAGTAGCCATCTGTGCTAATTAATTGCCTTTATCTGAAAGAAAAAATAAAACTCACATCTCTATGACAACTGGGTGCTTACAGCTTGGAGCAAGGCACCTAGGCTAAACTCCCCTGCTGACAGGGAGACAAGGACATCATCTTCCTCGATGTTCACATTTCAAAGAGACTGCTTCAATGCCCTGAAGAAAGACATTTCTAGGGGCTGGGCATGGTGGCTCACACCTGTAATCCCAACACTTTGGGAGGCTGAGGCTGGAGGATCACTTGAGGCCTGGAGTTCAAGTTCAAGACATTCCTGGGTTCTAGGGTGGCCAGAGGCTTAGAGATCAAAGGAAGAATTTACAAATACAAATTTTCTCAAGGAAATGCTCTAAGGAAAGTGAAATGGGGAAAGGTCTCTTCTTTCCTTTTGGCAACAGGAAAAACTCAATTTTATGTTTAGTTACCCTTACAATTTCCCCCTTTCGTTATTCTTTTATAGTAACACTACAATTTTCCAATTATCTCCACTGCTGCTTCTGTCTTTCTCTGGGTAGTTTACAGCCGCCTAGATATCCAACAAGTCCATAGTAAGATTCAAAGCTAAGCAATTATCAGGATTATAATAGAATGACTCTTTTTCTTTTTTTGGGGGGACGGAGTTCAGCTCTTGTTGCCTAGGTTGGGGTGCAATGGTGCAATGTTGGCTCACTGCAACCTCTGTCTCCCGAGTTCAAGCTGCTCTCCTGCCTCAGCCTCCCGAGTAACTGGGATTACAGGCATGGGCCACCACGCCCAGCTAATTTTGTATTTTTAGTAGAGATGGGGTTTCACCATGTTAGCCAGGCTGGTCTTGAAATCCTCACCCAAGGTGATCAGCCCACCTCGGCCTCCCAAAGTGTTAGGATTACAGACATGAGCCACCGTGCCCTGCCTAGAAAGAATTTTTAAATTCAGTATAAAGCTCACCTTGTCGGAGTGGGGGGAACTTTAAACACATCATACTGGTTAATTGTGTCAAAGTCAAAATAAATTATAGAGACAAATCCCTGAATCAAATGCTCTATTTGGGAATCATAAAATTGCAATTCAGGGCATACACACGGACTAGGGTGGTCTTCAGTATGTCCAACCAACAAAGAGAAGTTGGAAGTTTTATTAGAAAGAAAAATGTTACATATTGTTCTGAAATGAGACTCATTGGCCCTGGAGAAGCTGGTTCATTCGCACAATCAGCTTTCAGGTTCCCTCTTTTGATGAACATCTTTCTTTGAAAACCTCACTGATCAGCCATCTTAAAGTGAGGCTTCATTGTTACTCCATGCCAGGATGGACCTGGGCCGGTTGTCTATGTCCCATGTCAAGGGAAAGGTAAGGGAGTCTATATCAGGGACGTGAGCCACACTTGAACAAAAAAGAGGTCAGAAGGAAAAAAAAAAATTCAGGCAGGTTTGTCTGGAGTTCAGCAACAAGTTCCATCTTATTAGTCCCACCTGTATTAGCAATCATCTTGAAGCACCGGGCCAACATAATTTGTTGGCGGAACTGGCTTAACAAATATTAGACCGACAAAAGAATGGAGCTCAGAGATCATAATACAAAACTACTTAGCAATCATTTTATTTTGTATTATTGAGATGGAATCTTGCTCTGTCGCCCAGGTTGGAGTGCAGTGGCACGATCCCGGCTCACTACAACCTCCACCTCCTGGGTTCACATGATTCTACTGCCTCATCCTCCCTAGTAGCTGGGAGGACAGGTGCCCACCACCACTCCATGCTAATTTTTGTATTTTCAGTAGAGACAGGATTTTACCACATTGACGCTAACTGCAACCTTCACCTCCTGGGTTCAAGCAATTCTCCTGTCTCAGCCTCCTGAGTAGCTGGGATTACAGGTGTCCATCACCACATCCGGCTATTTTTTTTTTTTTGTATTTTTTGTAGAGACCAGGTTTCACCATGCTGGCCAGGCTCATCTCGAACTCCTGACCTCAGGTGATCTGCTTGCCTCGGCCTCCCAAAGTGCTGGGATTATAGGCGTGAGCCACCATACCCGGTTCATCCTAGATTTTTAGATAAACCCAACCGTCAACCAGAAAAATTTTAAATCTACCTATACACTGGAAGCCCCTGCTTCGAGTTGTCCTGCCTTTCTGGACCAAACCAATGTATTTCTTAAATGTGCTGGATTGAGTCTCCATAATATCTATAACACCAAGCTGCACCCCGACCTCCTTGGGCAACTCAGAACCTCCTGAGGCCGCGTCATGGGCCATGGTCACTCCTATTTGGCCCAGAATAAATCTCTTCAAATGTTTTCCAGAGTTTGACTCATTTCATCAGCAGACTTCAGGAACAGAGCTGTTTCTGTTTTTAGTAATTTTATGGGAAAAAGTTGAATCTAGTCTATTCTATATGTAGATAACAAGAACTTGGCCAGGCGCAGTGGCTCATGCCTGTAATCCCAGTACTTTGGGAGGCTGAGGTGAGTGGATCACAAGGTCAAGAGATCAAGACCATCCTGTCCAACATGGTGAAACCCCATTTCTACTAAAAATACAAAAATTAGCTGGGCGTGGTGGTGTGCACCTGTAGTCTTAGCTACTCTGGAGGCGGAGGCAGGAGAATCACTTCAACAGGGGAGGTGCAGGTTGCAGTGAGCCAAGATCGCGCCACTGCACTCCAGCCTGGTGACAGAGTGAGATTCCCTCTCAAATACAAACAAACACAAAACCAAGACCGTGAAACAACACAGAGAGCTACAATCTAATAACTGGTCTGTTAGAACTTTTCTTTAGCAACATAATTTTTCTCTATACATTGATCACTTTAGGAATCTCAGATTTAAAAACCTCTTGAGGATAGAAAGTCAAACCAAGGCAGACTTCAGATTTCACCTACATTCTTAAGATTCCTGGGCCTGTCAGAAAGTGACCGTTTTTATTTACTCACTGTAAAGCTAAAAACACTTGAAGTGAGCCATTCCATGCATTTTGATGAAAGACTTGGTAATATAACCAATCATTTATTATTATTTTTTTTCTTTTTGAGACAGGGTCTTGCTCTGTCGCCCAGGCTGGTGAGCAGTGGCAAGATCTCAGCTCACTGCAGCCTGCACCTCCTGGGTTCAACCAATTCTCCTGCCTCGGCTTCCTGAGTAGCCAAGATTACAGGTCTGTGCCACCACGTCTGGCTAAATTTTTTTGTATTTTTAGTAGATATGTGGTTTCGCCATGTTGGCCAGGCTGGTCTCAAACTCCTCACCTCAGGTGATCCACCCTCCTCAGCCACATAAAGGACTGGGATTACAGGCTCAAGCCACTGCGCCCAGACCTATAACCAATGTTTTCAGTTGTATCCCTCTATAAAGACAGAGCAGAGGTGTTTTTTGTTTGTTTGTTTGTTTTTGTTCTTGTTCTTTGTGCTTAAAAAATAAAGTGGGCCAGCTTCAATGCCTCACGCCTGTATTCCCAGAATTTGGGAGGCCACTTGAGCCCAGGAGTTCAGGACCAGCCTGGCCAACATAATGAGACCCCCATCTCAAAAAACAAAAAACAAAAAACAAACAAACAAACAAAGAAAAAAACAAAGGAAAAGAGAAGAGAAAAGAAGAGAAGAGAAGTATAGTTTTATTACTACCTGCATGCAGGGCCTGCCTGAGGTGGTAGGTGTGCTGGGCCCAGGGGATGTGTGGGCTGTGAGGAGATGGTGATGGCGAGGCTGGAAGGAAATGGGGTGGCTTGGAAACCAGGCCCAGGGGATCCTCAGACCCCCTTCTTGGAATGGGCAGCATTGAGAAAAGAGTCATGGGAAGCCACAGTCATGCCATCCATCAGATGCAGAAATTCTTGGAAATCTAGTTGCCCATCACTAGTGAGGTCCAGTTTCTTCATCATGTGGTCAAAGACACTGGGGTCCTTCTGGTTCTTTGTGAAGGCATCCAGTTCTGTATTCATGAAGCTTGGGAACTCCATCTTGGGCTGATTGCTGTTGTAACTATCCTTTCAAGCCTACTTCTGGAAAATAGCAATCAGGGACTTGATGCACTGCTCTGTCTCTGTAGGGCTGGAGATTTTCGCCATGTTGGAGTTGACTGAGGCATCAAGAGCAGGTTTTTACTGGACCTGTGTAAATAACCATATTGCCATAAGAATGTTTACAAATAGTTTTTGAATTCTGGAGGAATTGAGTAGAAAGAAAAACTGAACACTTCCATCTTAGTTTACAAAAGTATACTTTATCAAATTGTTGTAAACTACAGATAGTTTAACAGATAAAATTTTCTCTTTTTTTTTTTCATCGTTTTGAGAAAGGGTTGTGCTCTGTTGCACAGGTTGGAGTGTAGTGGTGCAAACACGGCTCCCTGCAATCTCTGCCTCCTGGCTCAACTGATCATCCCACCTCGGCCTCCCAAGTAGCTGGGACCACAGGCATGCGCTACCATGCCCAGCTAAGTTTTGTATTTTTTTGTAGAGACAGGGTTTTGCCATGTTGCCCAGAGTGGTCTTGAACTTCTAGACTCAAGCGATCCTCCCATCTTGGCCTTCCAAAGTGAGCCACCACATTCCACCAGAAAATATTCTTATATGTGGAAAACAAAACATTTAAGTAAAAAACAAAGTTTTTATTTTCTTAATTTTTTTTTTTTTTTAGAAACGGGTCGCCTATGTTTGCCAGGTTGGTCTTGAACTCCTGCACTCAAGGGATCCTCCTGTCTTAGCCTCCCAAAGTGCTGGGATTACAGGTGTGAGCCACTGCTCCCAGCCCAAGACCAAATAAAGTTTTAAATAAAGGTCAAAAATACATTAGCTTTATCAGTTATTTAGCCTCATGTAATTAATTTTTGTTCTGCTTGATCTTGTTGATCAGTTGCATGAACCCATCAGTTTCTGTTCGAGTTTTGAAAAAAAATTATTTAGTTCATTGATCTGAAATTTATTAGAAATCTATATTCAACAGTAATTGTTAGAATCTTTTTTATGACTCTGATTCTATATGCCTTTAGAGAAGAATCAGCACTGTAGGTGAAAAAAAACAGAATGATGATGATTGGTTCAAGCCAGGGATCCCAGCACTTTGGGAGGCCGAGGCAGGCGGATGACTTGAGGCCAGGAATTCAAGACCAGCCTGAGCAACATGGTAAAACCTCTTCTCTATTAAAAGGACAAAACATTAGCTGTGCGTGGTGGCCTGCGCCTGTGATTCCAGGTATTCTGAGTAATGAGAATTGCTTGAACCCAGAAGACAGAGGTTGCGGTGAGCCGAGATCACGCCGTTGCACTCCAGCCTGGGTGAAAGAGAGACTCCGTCTCAAAAGAAAAACAAAACAAAACAAAACCCTAGGCTCAACAGAAAGGAATGCCTGGGTTAAGATAAAGGATTGTGGAGACACAAGTTCATATAAGCAGAGGAAGCCTTCAGGTTCTAGGCTTCAGAGAGAATAGGTTGTAACATGTTTCTTGTCAGACTTCAAGTCTGTGTTGATGTTGATGTCAGAGAGGTATAATAAGGCATGTCTGACCCCCGTTTCCTGTCGTGGCCTGAGACCATTTCTCAGGTTAAATTTTAAAAGAGCCCTGGCTGAGGAGGAAGTCCATTCAGATGGTTGCGGGGTAGCGGGGGTTAGGATTTTATTATTGATTTACAAGTCCTATACGATAAAAGTGCATAAATTTTAAAGAACAAGTCTCATGCCTGGTGTATGGACCACACAAAAAGTTCACCAAAGTGTCCAATGCCATAACCAGAGACATTCGAACGACAAATCAGCCTGAGGAGATGATATTTCCACACTGTAGACAGCTTTTCCCAAGACGTCAGAATGAGTCTTCATATCATGAGACTCTTACCCGCTTAACGTCTACATGTTTCACTTGACAGAATCTGACCCCCAAATCCTTTCCTTCACCTAGTGGTCCCTTTTATAGAGTTGGCACTCTGCTTTAATTCAACCCAGTCCCAAAATGCTACACAAAGACTACAAGAGGCCTCATTCAGTTCCTCCATAGTCTTTTGACTTGTTTAGCTGTTGGCCCTTAGGCTTGCGATCTTGGTTCAAAACCATTGTACAAACTAAATTTATTGTACTATTGCTAATTACAGCTGGGTGCAGTGGCTCATTCCTGTAATCCCAGCACTTTGGGATGCCAAGGTGGGCAGATCACTTGAGGTCAGGAGTTCGAGACCAGCCTGGTCAACATGGTGAAACCCCATCTCTATTAAAAGGACAAAATAATTAGCTGTGTGCTGTGGCCTGTGCCTGGGGTCCCAGCTACTCCAAGGCAGGAAAATTGCTTGAACCCAGGAGATGGAGGTTGCAGTGAGCCGAGATCGTGCCATTGCACTCCAGCCTGGGTGACAGAGAGACACACTGTCTCAAAACAAAAACAAAACAAAACAAAACAATATCCCAGGATCAACAGAAAGGAATGCCAGAGTTAAGATAAAGGATTGTGGAGACCCAAGTTCTTATTTCAGAGGAAGACTTCAGGTACTAGGCTACAGAGAGAATAGGTTGTAACATGTTTCTTTTTTTCTTTTTTTTTTTTTTTTCATCAGAAGGAGTCTCACTCTGTTGCCCAGGCTGGAGTGCAGTGGTGTGATCTCAGCTCACTGCAACCTCCGCCTCCCGGGTTCAAGTGATTCGCCTGTCTCAGCCTCCTGAGTAACTGGGATTACAGGCACCTGCCACCGCACCTGGCTAATTTTTGTATTTTTAGTAGAGATGAGGTGTCAACATATTGGTCAGGCTGGTCTCGAACTCTTGACTTCAGGTGATCCACCTGCCTTGGCCTCCCAAAGTGCTAGGATTACAGTTGTGAGCCACCGTGCCTGGCTGTAATACGTTTCTTATCAGACTTCAAGTCTGTGTTGATGTTGATGCCAGAGAGGTATAATGAGGCATGTCTGACCCCCACTTCCTGTCATGGCCTGAAACCGTCTCTTAGGTTAAATTTTAAAAGAGCCCTGGCTTAGGAAGAAGTACATTCAGATGGTTGGGGGCAGGGGGCTTAGGATTTTATTTTTGATTTACAAGTCCTATAAAACAAAAGTGCATAAATTTTAAACAACAAGTCTCGTGCCTGATGTATGGACCACACAAAAAGTTCACCAAACTGTCTGATGCCATAATCAGAGACATTAGAACGACAAATCAGGGTGAGGAGATGATATTTCCACAATGTAAACAGCTTTTGCGAAGACATCAGAATAAGTCTTCGTATCATAATGAGACGCTTACCCCCTGAATGTCTACATTTTTCACTTGACAGAACCTGACCCCCAAATCCTTTGATTCACCTAGTGGTCCCTTTTATAGAGCTGGTACTCTGCTTTCATTCAACCCAGTCCTAAAATGCTACACAAAGACTACAAGAGGCCTCATTCACTTCCCCCATAGTCTTTTGATTTGTTTAGCTGGTGGCCTCTAGGCTTGGGATCTTGGTTCAAAACCATTGTACAAACTAAATTTATTATACTATTGCTAATTATAGCGGGGTGCAGTGGCTCACGTTGGTAATCCCAGCATTTTGGGATGCCAAGGAGGGCGGATCACTTGAGGACAGGAGTTCAAGACAAGCCTGGCCAACATGGTGAAATCCTGTCTCTACTAAAGAGACAAAAATTAGCCGGGTGTGGTGGTGGGCTCCTGTAGTCCCAACTACTTGGGAGTCTGAGACAGGAAAATCGCTTGAACCAGGGAGGTGGAGGTTGCAGTGAGCAACCTTGCTCACTGCACTGGCTGGATCGCAGCACTGCACTCCAGCCTGGGCGACAGAGCGAGACTCCATCTTAGAAAACAAAAACAGGGCCGGGCGCCGGTGGCTCAGGCCTGTAATCCCAGCACTTTGGGAGGCCGAGATGGGCGGATCACAAGGTCAGGAGACCGAGACCATCCTGGCTAACACGGTGAAACCCCGTCTCTACTAAAACAAAAAAAAATACAAAAAACTAGCCGGGCGAGGTGGCGGGCGTCTGTAGTCCCAGCTACTCGGGAGGCTGAGGCAGGAAAATGGCGTAAACCCGGGAAGTGGAGCTTGCAGTGAGCCAAGATGTGGCCACTGCACTCCAGCCTGGGCGATAGAGTGAGACTCCGTCTCAAAAAAAAAAAAAAGAAAGAAAACAAAAACAAAAACTTAATACATACAGTTAAGAACCTTTCTTAAAATGCGAAATCTCTGTTGTTATAGACTGATTGTTTAAAAGGTAAAGAAAAACAGATCAACATGTTAAGAAAACCTATTTCAAACCTAGAGGAGCAGACTCGCCCTGCTTCAGTGCACCTTTGACACTAATGTTCAATTTTTAGAAAAACTGATAAACAATTTCTTTTCAATTCCAACCAATCTCATCATATATAAGACTCCCTTCCGAAGGCTCATCCTTCATAAACCCTCAGCAACTTGCCTAGACATTCCATCATTTTTTTTACCTTCAGTCTTAGCCGTATAAATTTTCATTTTCATATTGGACTCCATTCCAAGTACCATCCAAGCCAGATCCTGTTTAACTTCTGAGATTAGACAAGATTTGGCGCATTCTGGGTGGTATGGCCATAAACTATTTTTTATATTAAAACAATCAATCATTTTATTTTAGGATAAAAATGTATTATCACTCAGATCACGCAAAATTTTGTCAGATAAAAATTATTTTTTGTACATTTTATATATAGAATTACATATACTAAGAACTTTTAATTTTTAGTAACCTTAATTTTTGGTAAAAACCTAGGAAGTAGTTTGGAATTGTTATATATTAACATCTCATGAATATTTTATAATCTTTAAAAATATTTTTATAGAACAGTTTTCCATGTGGAACAGGGCATTTTATTAACAGATCCAAATACCCTTTGTCTTTTGTAAAACTTGAAGGCCAGGAACAAACTTGTATTTATGTTCAGTGATTTGTATCCCTTGTTTTCTTAGTTGGAAATGATCCCGGCATTTAGTGAGTACCTATTACTTAATCTAACATAACATAACTTTAATATTTCATCTTCATATGGTAAGAGCAAGAGAAAAAAAAGATTTCAAATTACATGAAAAGTTCACTTATAAACATGTATCTCACATTTACCTCATTTATTCATTTTAACAGTTATACCTAGATTACTTATGAAAACTGCCATATTAAACAAAGTCAGTTGGCCAGGTGCGGTGACTCACGTCTGTAATCCCAGCACTTTGGGAGGCCGAGGCGGGCAGATCACTTGAGCTCAGGAGTTCAAGACCAGCCTGGCTAACTGGGTGAAACCACGTCTCTACTAAAAAATACAAAAGTTATCCAGGCATAGTGGCGCACGCCTATAATTCCAGTTACTTGGGAGGATGATGCACTAGAATCACTTGAGCCTGGGAGGTGAAGGTTGCAGTGAGCCCAGGTCACACCACTACACTGCAGCCTGGGCGACAGAGTGAAACACTTTCTCAAAAAAAGAAGAAAAGAGAAAAGAAAAGAAAAGAAAAGAAAAGAGAGAAAAGAAAAGAAGAGAAGAGAAAAGAAAAGAGAAAAAAGACAAGACAAGAAAAGAAAGGAAAAGAGGAGGTTTCATAACCAGGAAAGAGAGAAAGACCCTTCCTAACAAATCCCAAATGAAACCGAACTCAACCCCCAGCAAATGGCAGTTTGATCCAAGACAGATTCACTAGGGGGGAAAGAGGCAACCAGAAAAACAAAAGGTTCAAGGGGGCCAGGTGTGCAGACTTCATGCCATAGTTCCAGAAGTCATTGGTATCTCCAAGGTGAGTCAGCTTCGGACCCCATTTCTGACATCACAAATACCAAAGTCAAAGACTATGGAGATGAGTCTCTTTTTTAACTACAATATTAAGGACGTTATAATATGTTTGTTTTTGCTTTAAGACAGGGTCTCACTCTGTCGCCCACCCTGGAGTGCAGTGGCACAATCTCGCCTCACTGCAACCTCGGCCTCCCCTACTCAGCTTCTGGAATAGCTGGGATTACAGGCATGCAACACCACATCCAGCTAATTTTTTGTATTTTTGGTAGAGACAGGGTTTTACCACGTTGTCCAGGCTGGTCACGAACCTCTGGGCTCAAGTGATCCGCCGGCCTCAGCCTCCCAAAGGGCTGGGATTACAGGCATGAACTACCACGCCCGGCCATGAATCTCTAAACATTTTATTTGAGAATCATAGAATTGTAATCTGAGGCATACACACAAATTGGCTGGTCTTTGGTATGTCCAAAGAACAAAGAGCAAGTTGAGAGTTTTATTAGAAACAGAAATGTTACCTATATTTTTTAAAGCAAGTCCATTGGCACCAGAGAAGCTTTCAGGAGCTGGCAAACTCTGACTGGTGAGTGCAGACAATAGGTAAAACAAGCCTTAGAGTCATTGCAGGTTGTTTCAGCATTTACACAGTAAAAGTGGTCTTAGGGTGGCAGCAGGCCATTTCAGCCACCAGCCTTGAGGAAAATTGAATTCTTGGGGCAGGTACAATGTGCCCTGAGTGCTTTTTCCCCTGGCCACCCAACTCTGGCATAGCTGTGTATGTCAAGAATGACTCAATTCAGGTGGGTTGTGGTGGAGCACGCCTGAAATCCCAGCGCTTTGGGAGGCCAAGGCAGGCGGATGGCTTGAGGTCAGGAGTTCCAGATCAGCCTGGTCAACGTGGCAAAACTCTGTCTCTAGTGAAAAAAAAAAACAAAATTAGTGGGGTGTGGTGGTGCATGACTGTAGTCCCAGCTACTCGGGAGGCTGAGGCAGGAGAATTGCTTCAACCCTGGAAGCCAAGGTTTCAGTGAGCCGAGATCACGCAGCGCACTTCAGCCTGGGTGACACAGCGAGACTTCATTTAAAAAAACAAAAACAAAAACCAAAAAAACATGACTCAATTCACATAATAAACTTTCACAGTGGTTAGAGTCCCGCTTAGCAATGCACAAAAATTCTCCTTTGTGATCCATTCATTATACTGCTGTTGACTTTATTGCTTATGCTTTCAGACAGAGACACTCTCCTTTGACCAAACTCGAGTGGGGCTCCTCTGAGTCCTGTTTCTGACTAGGTCCCAACCTCAGGCTCTGTCCTTCATCCAGGGACTCTGCCCATTTGGCCTGTTTCAGCAAAAATCCTGTCAAGTCAGTTTAGCCAGAATCCCCCTGCCCCTGAGGTTTCCTCCAAGTACTTTCCCATCTTCTGACCGCCCCTCCCACCCACGCCCCGCCCCTGCTCCTACTCCTTGACTGCAAATCCCCACTTGTCCTTGGTGGAGTTGAAGTCGTTCCTAATATCACGATCCCACCGCAAGACCCCATTGCAGTGGTCCCTGTACCTATCACAGTAGCCCCCCTCTGAGTAAAATCGTCCTTATGATCTTTTTTTTATTTTCAGAGACAAAGTCTCACTCTGTCACTCAGGCTGGAGTGCAGTGACCCAATCCTAGCTCACTGCAGCCTCAAACTCCAGGGCCCAAACAATCTTCCTGCCCCAGCCTCCCAACTAGCTGGGACTACAGGTACGTACCACCAAATCCAGCTATTTTTTAAAAAATTATTTACAGACCCAGAACTTGATATGCCGGTCCAATTTTTGTATTTTTTATAGAGATGGGGTTCCGCCATGTTGCCCAGGCTGGTCTTGAGCTCCTGGGCTCAACCAATCCTCTTGCCTCGGGCTCCCAAAGTGCTGGGATTACAGGCATGAGCCACTGCAGCTGACCCTTCCTTACAGTCTTTAATAAGTGCAATACATACTTGTTTGCTTTAACATTTCCCTGTGTCTTCAATCTCCTGAAGTGTTATATGCCTGACATTGCCTTGCTCCACCCAATATAAAAATTCCTTTCTTTTGCTGAGCGCAGTGGCTTACCCCTACAATCCCAGCACATTAGGAGGCCAAGGCAGGCAGATCACCTCAGGTCAGGAGTTCGAGATCATCCTGGACAACATGGCGAGACCCTATCTCTACTAAAAGTACAAAAAATAGCCGGGTGTGGTGCTGTGTGCCTGAAGCCCCAGCTACTCAGGTGGCTGAGGAGGAGAATCGCTTGAAACTGGGAGGTAGAGGCTGCAGTGAGCCGAGATCATGCCACTGCACTCCAGCCTGGGTGACAAAGCAAGACTCTGTCTCCAAAAAAAAGAAAAAAAAAAATTCCTTTCGTTCAACACTTTGGAGTTATTATACCATTGTATCCTTGCCTCCAGTGTGGTGTTTGAGAGCTCTGATGAAGTTTTAAATATTTTTCCTTTGTAAGTAACCTGCTATTTCTCTCAGATCATTTAAAAAATATTTTTTCTTTGTCTTTCACAATTTTTCATTTCACTGTTCCTGTGTGTGTGTGTGTGTATGATGATCCCTTTAAATCTTAAGACATTTGTCTAAATCTGAGAACTTCTCATTCATTACGTTTTTAAGTACGCTCTCCTTTTTAATGACTATATTCTTTTCTTATAAGGCTATTAGATGTGTTTCGACATTTATTCTTCTATCCTCCTTATTAATTAACTTTTCTTTCATTTACTTTATCTCTATCCATTACCGATTACTTTTATGAATTCTTTAGACTCCTTTCCTCAGCTCAGTAATTGCTTTTTCAACTATATCCGTTTTAATATCCAACCCATTCCACTGAATTATGTATTTGAGCAGTTAATATTTTCATATCCAATCTATCCAATAGGTTTTCTTTTTATTTATTTATTTGAGACAGAGTCTTGCTCTTTCGCCCAGGCTGGAGTGCAGTGACTCAATCTTGGCTCACTGCACCTCTGCCTCCTAAGTCCAAGCAATTCTATTACCTCAGCCCCTTGAGTACCTGGGACCACAGGCATGTGACACTATGCCAGGCAAATTTTTGTATTTTAGTAGAAACGGGGTTTCACCATTTTGGCCAGGCTGGTCTCGAACTCCTGACCTCAGGTGAGCTGCCCACCTCAGCCTCTCAAAGTGCTTGGATTACATGCGTGAGTCACAGTGCCCGGCCATTTTTTTTTTGTAAAGGCACTTTCACTATTGTTGCCCAGACCGAAGTGCAATAGTGTGATCTCACCTCACTGCAACCTCTGCCTCCGGGTTCAAGTGATTCTCCTGCCCCAGCCTCCTGAGTAGCTGGGGTTACAGGTGTGCACCACCACACCGGGCTAATTTTTTTATGTTCAGTAGAGATTGGGTTTCATCATGTTGACTAGGCTGGTCTCAAACTCCTGACCTCAGGTGATCTGCCTGCCTTGGCCTCCCAAAGTGCTGGGATTAAAGGCGTGAGCCATAGCGCCAGGCCTAGTCTTTCTATTGTCTACCTCTGGAACCTCCTTCCTTTTCTTTTTTCTTTTCTTTTTTTTTTTTTGAGATGGAGTCTCGATGTGTTGCCCAGTTTGGAGTGCAGTGGTACGATCTCGGCTCACTGCAACCTCCACCTCCCAGGTCCATGTGATCCTCCTGCCTCAGCACCGCTAGTAGCTAGAATTACAGACATGCACCACCCTGCCCGGCTAATTTTTGTATTTTTAGTAGAGACGGGATTTTACCACATTGGCCAGGCTGGTCTCAAACTCATGACCTCAGGTGATCTGCCCACCTCGGCCTCCCAAAATGCTGGGATTACAGGCGTGAGCCACCGCGCCTGGCCTATCTCTGGAATTTCTATTGGATGAACATTGAAACTTCTGGGATCTATTCTCCATTTCCTTTATTATTTTCCTTTCATACTTTCTATTTCATGATCCTTTTCTGCTATACGGTGAAGTAGTGCCATGCCAGAACACATTGTTTCATTGGGTTGTTCCAGTTTCTCTTATTGATATGCAAAACCTTTGTTGTATATTAGAGATGGTTACTGTTAATTTATTACAGATGCTTCACCATTTTCCCCAAAAGTTGCCTTTTTAAACAGTTGTTTATGGCGTCTTTTGAATTAGGTGATACTTTAATTTTTGCATCTTTATGTCAGATTCATTGTTCATAGCCTTGGTGTAATGTCAGGAAGTGCCTATGCCAACTCAAGATGTCTTACACTGCAATATTTTCCTAAATTTTCATCTAGTTCTTTATGACTTCACGTTTTCACGTTTAAGTCACTGAATTTTTAGAATTTATTTTTTTAAGTAGTTTAAAGTAAGGATTTAATCTTCGTTTTTTCAAATGGATAGACACTTGTCAAGCAATCATTTATTATACAACCCATCATCTTTTGCCCCTATTTGGAAATGCATGCTGAAATTTGCATATAGATTAGTCTGTTTCTTAACTTTCTCTTTTGTTTCACTAATAAATATTTCCATGTGTTTTCATTTCTGATTGCTGCTGTAACAAATTTTCAATAGCTTAGACAATGCTGGGCTGGGTGCAGTGGCTTACCCCTATAATCCCAGCATATTGGGAGGCCAAGACAGGCAGATCATCTCACATCAGGAGTTTGAGACCAGCCTGGCCAACATGGCAAAATCCCGTCTCTACTTAAAATACAAATATTAGCCGGTGTGGTGGCGCATACCTGTAATCCCAGCTACTTGGGAGGCTGAGAGAGGAGAATCACTTGAACCTGGGAGGTGGAAGTTACAGTGAGCCGAGATCACCCCATTGCGCTCCAGCTTGGGCAACACAAGTCAGACTGCATCTCTCTCTCTCTCTCTCTGCGTATATATGTGTATATATATATGACAATATTTGAAAAAGAAGAATAAGGTGGGAAGAATGGCTCTACCATATTTCAATACTTCTAATACAGCTATAGGAATCAAGATTGTGTAGTACTGGGAGAAGAATAGACACATAGATCACTGGAACAAAATAGAGAACCTAGAAATAGCCTCACACTGATTTTTTACAAAGAGACAAAAAGAAGGAAGGATCGTCTACTTAACAAATGGTGCTGGAGTAGTTGCAGAGCCATAGGCCGATAAAAACATGACCTAATCTTCATACCTTTATACAAAAAAGTAACTCAAGTGGATAATAGATTTAAATCTAAAATAAAAAACTAAAAAAAAAACTTTTACAAGAAAGCATAGGAGAAACATCTGACATCTAGGGCATAGTGAACGGTTCAAAAAGCATAATCCATAAGGAAAACAAATAAATTAGATTTCACCCAATTTAAAACTTGTGCTCGGCAAGAAACTGACTTCTGGCTTGGCCAGAAGTCCATAATCTCGAAGTCGTAGACACACCTTCCAAGCATCGCAATCTTTGGTTTCTTTAATAACAATAACATTTAATAATTCTTTTCCTCCTGGGCACAGTGGCTCACACCTGTAATCCCAACACTTTGGGAGACTGAGGCAGGTGCATCACCTGAGGTTAGAAGTTCGAGACCAGCCTGGCCAAGATGGTCAAACCCCGTCTCTACTAAAAATACAAAAATTAACTGGGACTAGGGGCACATGCCTGTAATCCCAGCTACTCAGGAGGCTGAGGCAGGAGAATCGCTCGAATCCAGGAGGCTGTTGCCCAGGCTGTGGTGCAGTGTGTGTGATCATGGCTCACTGCAACCCCCTCTGCCTCGTGGGTTCAAGCGATACACCAGCGGTGGCCTCCAAAACTGCTGGAATTACAAGCATGAGCCACTGTGTCTGGCCCAGATTTCTTAAGTTACTACAGAGTTTCTAGGAAAAATCCCATACCTGAAAATGTTAGAAACTGACAGGAAGGGTTTGAGATTGCCATCTGCTTGTTGCAGATGAGGTTGCAGTGAGCCAAGATCATGCCATTGCACTCCAGCCTGGGCAACCAGAGGGAACTTCTGACTCCAAAACATAAATAAATACATAAAATAATTCTTTACCTCTTACAGCAGTTACAACATCAGAAGGTAGATTTATGCGTTCATTTCTCAAGATAACACCAATTTTTTTCTGAATTTTCAGCAAGGTTTTCTTCTTCTAAAACCTCAAGGGCTATGATGGCCACTCGGCAGCCTAGTGGATTGCCACCCTATCTGGACCCATGTTCCCCTGCCTTAATGGTCAGTATTATGTCATCATCCCACAGCACCGCAGACACAGAGTATCAGCCCCTAGAAAGGGCCTTTCCAAGGAGGACTACATCAGGTCTGACATTTTCAATGATCAACCACCAGCCGTCTACCAGTTCTGTCAGTCCTACCTGTATTTCATCAGCAATGAAGACCAAGCTGAGAGCGCGAAGGGTGGGATGAAGATAAGTTAAAATACCGACAAAGCGTACTGTTACTTATTAGGGTGATTCAGCATGCCTTCTTCTTTCCTTTCTTCCTTTCTTTCTATTTCCTTCTTTCTTTCTTTCTTTCCTTCTTTCTTCTTTCTTTCTGTTTCTTGTCTTCTTTCTTTCTCTTTTTCTTTCCTTTCTTTTCTTTCTGTCTTCTTTTTTACTCTTTTCTTTCTTTCCTTGTCTTTCATTTCTTTCTTCTTTTTCTTTTCCTTTCTTTCTTTCTTGTCTTTCTTTTTCTCCTTTTCTTTCTTTCTTTCTTTCTTTCTTTCTGTATTTACTTTTTTTTTTTTGACAGTCTTCCGCTGTCGCCCAACTGGAGTGCAGTGTTGTTGATCCGTCAGCTCAAGCACATCCGATTCCTGGTTCAAATCATTGAGTGATGCCCAGGATGTCAAGAGCAAGCCTGGGAAACATAGCAAAAGGCAGAATGGTGCATGCCTGTAGTCCCAAAAGCTGAGGCGGGTGTATCACTTGAGCCCAGGAGGTAGAGAATAGCCTGGACAACATAGCAAAACTGTCTCTACTAGAAAAATTAAACATATTAGTGGAGGCGGGGTGGTGTGAGCCTGTAGTCCCGAGGCTAAGGCAGGAGGATTGCTCGAGCCCAGGAGGTCGAGGCCAGCCTGGCCAACATAGCAAAACCCCATTTCTACCAAGAAAAAAACAACAAAATAATAGCGTTAGTAGGGTGGTTCACATTTGTAGTTCTGAGGCCTAGGTGGGAGTATTGCTTGAGCCCAGGACGTCAATACCAGCCTGGCCAACATAGCGAAAGCCTGTCTCTAAATAAATAAATAAATAAATAAATAAATAAATAAATAAATAAATGTGAACAGGGCAGAATGGCACATGCCTGTAGTCCTGAGGTCAAGGTGGAAGCATCGCTTTAGCCCAGGAGGTTGAGGGCCAGCCTGTGCAACATAGTGAAACCTGGTTTCTACCAAAAAAAAAAAGCCTCGGCAGGGTGGTGCATGCCTGTAGTCTCAAGGCCGCTACAGGAGACAGGAGGATCACTTGAGTCCAGATGTTGAGGCCAGCCTTGCCAACATAGCGAAACTGTCTGTATTAAAAAAATCAAAAAACAAAAAATATTAGTGGGAGTGGGGTGGTTCGTGCCTGTAGTCCTGAGACTGAGGCGGGAGGATTGGCCAAGGCAGATGTAACCAATACCACAATCACATCCCATAAGTAAATACATGTTCTTCTCTCCAGGGCTACAGGTAAAGGATGATAATTGTGCGCACCACACTTAGATTCCCTTTCAAAAATGTAATCAGAGGTTGGAGGGCCTTGGGCTGTTTTTTCAGTTGTAACAGATGTAGAAGCCACTGAAGAATGAACGCCACGACTAAGTACAGCAAAGCTCTGCAAATGTGCTAGTTTGGTAAACATTGTGTCTTTCAAGTAGAAAAATCACAGATCGACTATTTTTTCCTTCCCACGGTTCAGACTAGAATATAGATGTTTAACTCAAGATCCAGGGACAGTCTTCAGAGAGATCAAAGTCTCCTGACGGCGCCTAACCACCACCCACTTTAAAGTGTGGCTGGAGGAGGAGACAATATTCTGAAATGTCACTGCAGATGATGGACCAATCAGGGCAGTTAGTGAACGGCATCTGGCCAATCAGAAGTCAGAAGAGTAGGCAGAACAAGCGAAGCTGATGTGGCTTCTATCATTCCAGGCTCTAGGGACAGAAACTTCTCAAAGTGGCTGTGGAGACTCTGATTTTCCCACCTAAAGCATCCCCTGGGACTGGCTACTTTTCGTTCAGAGTACGCATGCTCTTTCTCTCTCTTTTAATTCTTCCACAGAGTACGCACGCTCTGATTTTCTCTTTCAACTCCTCCAAAATCTGACTAAGCATGCACTGATTTTCTTTTTTCATTCTTCCTACCCCTCGCCTCTTCTGCGGTGCATTTGTTATCTAGTTTTAATAAGGAGTGTATATGAAGCAGATGGCAATCTCAAACCCTTCCTGTCAGTTTCTAACATTTTCAGGTATGGGATTTTTCCTAGAAACTCTGTAGTAACTTAAGAAATCTGGGCCAGACACAGTGGCTCATGCTTGTAATTCCAGCAGTTTTGGAGGCCACTGCTGGTGTATCGCTTGAACCCACGAGGCAGAGGGTGCTGCAGTGAGCCATGATCACACCACTGCACCACAGCCTGGGCAACAGAGTGAGACCCTGTCTCAGAAAAAAAAAAAAAAAAAAAAGGCTCACTAAAATCTTTCCTCCGGGGCTCAAGTGATCCTGTCGCCTAGGCCTTGGGACGAGAGGCACGCACCACCCTGATTTTGTTAATGTTTTTTTGTTTTGTTTTTTATTAGAGATGGTTTCCCTATGTTGGCCAGGCTGGTCTCAACCTCCTGAGCTCAAGCGATCCACTCACCTTGGCCTCCCAAAGTGCTGAGATGGCACAGGCCTGCGTCACCACCCCCAGCTAATTTTTTGTATTTTTGGTGGACACGGGAATTTTGCTATCTTTCCCAGGCTGATCTCAGCCTCCCAATGTGCTGGGATTACAGGCATGAGCCACTGCCCCTGGCTGAGTGCTGCATCTTGAAACGCCCCACATTCTCTCTAAGTGTTGGCGGGCTCTTGTAGTCTCAGAAATTCTAGCTCTCTTCCTTCTAAAATTTACAAATCACCCAGTAATAGCCTCTAAATCTGTTCATAGTAGTCATGCTCAATTCTCTTCAACAGAACAGAACCCCCCATCCCTCTGCCTGATCAGATCCATCACCAGAGAGACCATGTTATCTCTGGGACTCACTTCCCCTCCTGTATGTATTGAGTGGGGGTGTCAGACGCCTGTTTACATCTGACTTCTCCCCATGTCCTTACACAGGGACAGATAAGCCCTGGATGGAGAAATGCAACACCTGATTCCAGGTGACTGAGTGTGACCGGCCTTCACAGATTTCTCCCTCCACAGGACCAAAGGTCCTGTGGGTGAAAAGACTCAGGCTGTTTCTCTGGCAGGTCAGACTGCTCCCGGTCCCATGAATGGAGATGAAGCCTTTGCAAAGAGACCCAGGTATGATGCTAAAAACATCAGAGAAGAGAAGCAAGGTGAGGTGACCTGGAGGGGGCAGAGCAGTGGTCCAGGGGACAGAGTAGGGTGACCAGGTTTCTGAGGAGGGGAGGACAGAGGTACTGGGGACAAGAAGCAGGGTCTCAGGGGAGATCTGGACCCTTGGGAGCCTCCCACCCTTGCTCTGTCATCACCTAGCATCCCCGGAGACAAGTCAGTGACCGTGCACTACATTTGGTGACTCTCAGTCCATTCTGGAAGATGGGAAGAGAGCCAGCCAGCAGCATTAAAGCCCTACTGTGTGGCAGGGGAGAAGCTAGGGTAGGTCCCCCGTGTTCTGTCAGAGGTTGGAGGGCGGATTATCATCTCCACTTCCCAGATCTAGCACACAGGAAGCAGCTCCAGCTGAATGGCAGACATGCCTAGCTGAGTCACTGCCAGAACTTCGTTTTTTTTTTTTTTTTCCTAGGCCTTTGATGATATTGCCAAATACTTCTCTAAGAAAGAGTGGGAAAAGGTGAAAGCCTCAGAGAAAATCATCTCTGTGTATATGAAGAGAAAGTAAGAGGCCATGACTAAACTAGGTAACAGAAAGTTTCTAGGTACAGACAAGTCTGGGGACACATGAGCATCCCTTTTCCTGCTCTGGCTACTTCTTAGACTGCAGAAAGTACCCCGCGATTTCCTTTTGTGCAGGGAAAAATCGCAAGGCAGCTTCTGGGTGTTCTGCTCTTCCATATCGTGTCAAGGCTGAGGGCAGGGACTGGCTACAGTAGAGCTCGTACCTGGATCCTGCACGTTTTTCTCCCATAGGCGTCTGTTCTGATGAGCCCAACTGTCTCTGCGGCATTCCGAGCCTCCCCCACCCGCCCCCCACTCCACATGCACACACCCACCCAGCCTTCCTTCTCTTGGCTTGTCTCTCTCTCTCTCTCTCTCTCTCTCTCTCTCTCTTTTTTAGTCTGAGTCTCATTCTGTCACCTAGGCTAGAGTGCAGTAGCGCAATCATAGCGCACTGCAGCCTCGAAACCGTGGCCTCAAGCAATCCTCCTGCCTCAGCCTCCCAAAGTGCTAGTACTACAGACATAAGCCACCATACCAGGCCTAAGCTTGTCTCTTAAGGAATAAACATTTTGCTTCTTACTAGGTTTCAAGGTTACCTTTCCAACTTTCATGCATAATAAAGGGGCCGTAGACTTCCAGGGGAATGATTTTGATAAAGACTGTAACCACAGGAATCAGGGTGAGTAGATGGGAAGGGGCTGGAAAGGGTCTCCTGAAGCCCAACTGCTTTTCAGCTCAGCTACCTGGGAAAGATCCTCAGGCATTTGTTCCCTCATACACACAAGTGCTGAGTGAAAAAAAAATTGCATGCAGAAAGTTAACTACAGAAGCCATTCACATAAAACTTAAAAGATGCAAAACAAGAATATATATTTTTATGAATAATAAGTAAATGGTAAATGTATAGAAACATGCATGTGAATAAAAAGCCATCTAAGGTGACTGGCTGTAAGTGGAGGAGGGAGGGAGACAGGGATTGGTGAGAGTTGCACAGACAGCTTCAGCCGTAACTTGTTGATCGTGTGTTTTGTTTTTGATTTTGAGATGCAGTTTCACTCTTGTTGCCCTGGCTGGAGTGCAATAAGGCAATCTCAGCTCACTCCAACCTTCACCTCCTGGATTCAAGTGATTCTCCTGCCTTAGCCTCCGGAGTAGCTGAGGTTACAGGCGCCTGCCCCCACACCAAGCTGATTTTTTTTTTATTTTTGGTAGAGACAGGGTTTCACCATGTTGGCCAGGCTGGTCTCAAACTTCCTGACCTCAGGTGATCCACCCGCCTCAGCCTCCCAAAGTGCTGGGATTACAAGTGTGAGCTACCACGCCCGGCCTGTTTGTAGTATTTCTAATATTCTGAAAAATAAATCAGACCTAACATAGCTGTGTGGTAATGTTGAGACCCGACTGAACTCAATATTATTCCCTACACTTTTCTGTGTGTTTGAAATATTTCTTTTTTAAAGGACATGTTGTTCTTCTAAGTACTGTTAATGAATCAAAGGACAGTTAAGAAAATGTTAAAAGTGACCAAAAAAAAGAAAGAAACTATTAAAGCTGTGGATCCGCCAAAAACTTCCAGAGTTTGTTTCGTTAACAGCATGTAGGTATCTGACAGGTATCTTAGGAGTAATGGTGATGAACACATTATGTAATAAAGATCGCTGTTATTTTGTATTTTATCAAAACCAAATAGTCCTCTCATTCCCAACCAACCCTGATTCTCTGTGATGAGCTGGAAAGTGAGTTGGAAAGAATGATCCCTCACCCAACACAAAGAGAGCTATTGCACTTGTCAGTGAGCAGAGATAACACAGGGTGAAAAAAAGACAGGTTCTTGGGTTGAGAGCGTTGTACATTTCAGGAATATAAAGGGGACATATGTGTTTACTTCCTCTTCTGCTCTGACAGCACAATTATGAGACAAGGTCAGAATGTCCATACCGTCTCCAATAGACTTATTACTCCCCAACTAAACAGACCAGATCCTACCATCTCCCACAATCACTATAAGATATCTGAAAATTCAGTGCTTGAGTATCTGCCAAGCTTTCGACATTAAAGGAGTGTCTTTATACTGAAAATATTTCAGAGCCACTGGACTAAATCATCCATGGTTCATCACACATTTAACAGCTTAATTCACATACCATAAGATTCACCCATTTCAAGTGTACAATGATTTTTAGTTGTTGTACATCTTGAGTGGATACAGTTCAGATTCCTAACCAATCAATTTAATTATTTGGGAAAAAGTAAAAGATATGTAATGACATAAGATGACACTGTGATGGGGTTTAACCCTCATTTGATAAACCATGAGATGGAAAATTCTGAATTGATGCCACAGACAAATGCACCAACCATGACTAAACATAATTCAGAAGCAAATCTCAACTAACTCCTCATCAATGAGTGGACTCATAACCCTCTGCTGCAGAATGCCCTCATGCAACAGAAGTCTCTCTAGAGTTTGGAAATCTTTACCAACCAAGAAAAATTCTGATGTATTGTCTTTCTGTTGAACGTCCTCAGATGACTTTCGGCATGCTCCAGGGAATCTTCCCGAAGGTGAGTATCTCTCAAATCTAATGAACCACAGAACCTTTTTCCCTTCATGGATGTGAACACTGGTAAGAGTGGGAGAATATAAAAAACATCCTCATTGCCTCCTTCTCCCCATGTCTATCACAACTGATGTAGCATGGACGGCTTGATAACACTAAGAGTTGTGATCCTTAATACTTCTTTTGTCTTCATAGTGATGCCAGATACTATTTTAAGCAGTTCACACGGATTAATTTTTTTAATCCTTAAGATCTCTATGATGCTGTTTTTATTATTATCTCCAAATAATAATGAGTCACACACTTCAGTTTTCATCCATATAAAAGCCATGTGACTTGGCGCAAATCTTCTAAGTTCTCTGAACTCCAGATTCCTGGTCCGTGAAATGGAAGTAAAGAATCATAGTTCATGTTACAGATCCTAGCTATCAGCAGCATAATAATAAAATGAGGCTATCGTGGTACAGAGATGTTAAAGAATTTTCCTGAGGCACAGTGGCAGTGGTAGTCTAATTCAGAGCTCCAAGCCATTTAAAGCTCATTCACGTTTGCATTTGTTTATGAAGTTCAGATGTTGCTCACTAGGGCTTTACCCCATAGGGTCGGCTGGTGCTTCCATTGAGACACCCACTCTCACAACAGGAAGGACCAGCTGGCCTCTGCTCTGTAACTGGGGCCACTCACATGGTTTAAGAGTCACTTTGACTGTTGGCCCCTCCCTACTGTGAGCTCCTTGAGGGCCTTCTCTGCACCTGGGGCATCCGGAAAGCCCCAGTCCCAGCCCAGGGGATCCCTCGGAGGCCCCTGAATGAGTGATCCCACAAGTGCAGATTCAACTCTGGTTTAGAGGGTAAAGGGATCTGGGAGTTGGGTTGCCAGTGCGGAGACCGAATTCAAAGAAGGATTCAGAAAGGTGCTAATTGTTATTATTACTATATTTAAACAGTGTTTACAAGGTCAGAGAGGACTTTCCTTTAGCCTATTTTACATGTATTGTTCACTATTTCATAAATAAGGGAGCTGAATAAAAAGTAGTTTAAGGACCGGGTGTGGTGGCTCACGACTATAATCCCAACACTTTAGGAGGCCGAGGCGGGCAGATCACAAGGTCAAGAGATCGAGACCATCCTGGCCAAGATGGTGAAACTTCATCTTTACTAAAAATACAAAACTTAGTGGGACGTGATAGCACCTGCCTCTAGTCCCAGATACTCTGGAGGCTGAGGCAGGAGAATCGCTTAAACGCGGGAGTCGAATGTTGCAGTGAGCCCAGATCGTACCACTGCACTCCATCCTGGTGACAGAGCAAGACTGCATCAAAAAAAAAAAAAAAAAAAAAAAAAGAAAGAAAGAAAGAAAGAAAGAAAGAAAAAGAAAAGAAAAGAAAAGAAAGTGGGTAACTCGGTAGGGTGGTATGTCATATGTGGTACTGCTTTTTTTACTGCCTAATCTCAGCAAAACATTTCTTTCCTTCTCCCTTCCCTGTATTCATCTCCCCACAACATCTTTCCCAGCAGTGTTTTGTCTCTCCCTATGTTTTTACATTTACTCTCTCAGCAGCTGTCTACAAGCTTATATGGGATCCCTTGTGTTCTACAGAACATCTTCCCTTTGTGGACCTTGTGGATTCTTAGAATGCTATATTTCTCCAAATCTCCTGTATACCAAACTCTTAATTACATGGAGACTTTCGCTGTTTGCAAGAATGCCAATCTTAAAGAGTGTGAAGATAAGCATTCTAGCCCTGGAAACCCCATTCACTTAGGCCATTCCTCTCCCTTCTAACCTCCCAGGTTTCTCCTAATTTAGGCAAGTGTAACTCTCCCAGCATTGTTGTGAACTTTGATTAAGGTAATGCATGTGAAGATGCTTTGTAAGCTCTAAAGCATTATAGAAATGTCACTGATACTGTTTATCTGTGACCTTCACATTATAAAGATCATGCTCAAGAAGCTAGCAGAGGAAGGCAACCATTTGAAGGGAGTGGCAGAAGCATCTGGCCCACAGAACTATGGGAAACAGCTGTGCCCCCCGGGAAAACCAAGTACCTCTGAGAAGATTAACAAGAGATCTGGTAAGAGGAAACAATTCAGGAATAACCCCTCTGGCTTCCCTGGCTATGTTCAGGTGTGTGGACTGGGTGTGTGGCATGGATCCCAGACAAGCCTGGGTCCAGGCTGGGCTGAGGAGCTTGCCCAGCGCCAGTTGAGATGTTAGACATGACTTCCAGAGACACAGACCGGAGTTGTCATCCATATAAAAAACCATGTGACTTGGGTCAAGTCTTCCAAATTTTATCAATTCCAGATTCCTAGTCCATAAGATGGAAATAAAGAATCATAGTTCATAAATTGTTTGGAGGCATTAAATTAAATATAGAAGCCTGATGACATGAAATGTGCTCAAGCAATTCTATCTTTGATAACCTGGGATCATATCTTACTTAGCTCAATACGTGATACCCAATACAGGTGTACTTCAAGATATTGCAGGTTCAGTTCCAGACCACTGCAATAAAGATTTTTTTTTTGTTTCTCAGTGCATAAAAACATTACATTTACACTACACTGTAGTCTACTAAGTGTGCAATAGTGCTATGTCTAAAAATGTACATACCTTAATTTTAAAATAATTCATTGTATAAAAATGCTAACAAACTTCTGAGCCTTCAGTGAGTCACACTCTTTTTGCTGGTGGAGGATCTTGCCTCGGTGTTGATGGCTGCTGACTGATCAATGTGGTGGTTGCTGAAGGTTGGAGTGGCTGTGGCAGTTCTTAAAAGAACACAATGAAATTTGCCATATCGTTTAGTTATTCCTTTCATGAAGCATATCTCTATAATATGTGATGCTATTGGATAGCATTTTACTCACAGTAGAACTACTTTCAAAGTTGGAGTCAATCCTCTCTAGCTATGAAAGTCCTAGATGGCATCACCTTCCAACAGGAGGCTAGTTTATCTATATTGAAAGTCTGTTGCTTAGTGTAGCCACCTTCATCAGTGATCTTAGCTAGATTTTCTGGATAAGTTGCTGCAGCTTCTCCATCAGGATTTGCTGCTTCACCTTGCACTTTTAGGTTATGGGAACAGCTTCTTTCCTTAAACCTCATGAATCAACCTCTGCTAGCTTCACATGTTTCTTCTGCAGCTTCTTCACCTCTCGCAGCTTTCATGGACTTGTGGAGAGTTCCGGTCTTGCTCTGAGTTAGACTTTGGCTTAAGGGAGTGTTGTGGCTGGTTTCATGTTCCATACTGACCACCCAAACTTTTTCTATTTGAGCAGTATGGCAGTTTTGCTTTCTTATTCATGTGTTCACTGGAGTATTAGTATTATTATTTCCTTTAAGAACTTTTCCTTTGCATTATATACTATTATTTTCTTCAAGAACTTTTTTTTTTTTTTTTTTTTTTTTTTTTTACATGCACAGCTTGGTTGTTTGGCACAAGAGGTCGAGCTTTCAGCCTATCTTGGCTTTCGCATGCTTCCTCACTAAGCTTAGCCTTTTCTAGCTTCTGATTTAAAGTGAGAGACATGCGACTCTTCCCTTCATTTGAACACTTAGTGGCCATTGTAGGGTTCTTAATCGTCCTAATTTCAGTATTGCTGTGTCTCAGGAAATAGGGAAGCCCAAGAAAAGGAAGAGAGACGGGGAACAGCTCATCCGTGGAGCAGTCAGAACACACACAACATTGGTCGATTAAGCTTGTCATCTCCTATGGGTGCAGTTCCTGTTACCTGCAAAACAATTTCACACAACACTGTGATTATAGTCAATAATAACTTAATTGTACAATTAAAAAAAAAAAAACTAAAAGAGTGTAAATGGATTGCTTGTAACCAAGGATAAACGGTTGAGGGGATGGAGACCCTATTTTTCAAGATGTGATTATTACGCATGGCATGCCTGTGTCAAAGCATCTCACATACCCCATAAGAATATACACCTACAGTGGACCCACAAAATAAAAAACAAAAACTATTTTAAAAGACTAAAATCAACAAGAACAATTGCAATAATAACCTCAAAGCTCACTGATGACAGATCACCATAACAGATATAGTAACAATGGAAAAGTGTAAAATTGGTGAGAATTTCAAAAAAAAAACATTGCAGTTTCTGTGAAGCACTATAAAAATGAGGTGCTATAAAACAAGGTATGACTGCATGCCCTTAAATATGTGCTGAATGAAAGGAGGAATGGGTGAATGTTCCCGTAAGTGAAGATGTTGGGAATCTAAACCTGACAACGGAAGGAGGCAGAAGCTAAAACTTTAATTGGCATTTGGCCTGTATTGGTGTGGGTCTAAGCTGTCAGCCTCTGTAAGCCAGCGAATGTGAAAAACTGGATGAAGAAGGCCCATGGGCACTTGGGACTGGGGAGGCATCTCCTTTTTTGGAGAAAACAGAGCCTAACACTCTCCAGCCTACCCAACCCTCATCTTCCAACTCTTCTCCATCACAGGACCCAAAAGGGGGAAACATGCCTGGACCCAGAGACTGCGTGAGAGAAAGCAGCTGGTGATTTATGAAGAGATCAGCGACCCCGAGGAAGATGACGAGTAACTCCGTAAGTGAACTTTCGGCTCATTCCCCACATCCCTGCAGATGTGCTATTCTGTTATGGTACTGGTATCCCATCTTACCACTTGTTCCCCAAATCATTCCCTTCTCATAATTTTCTAGGGTACAGAGCTGAGGCTGAATGAAGAGATTTCTCATGCTCTTTCTTTTTCTTTTGTTTTGAGAGGGAGTCTTGCTCTGTTGCCTAGGCTGGACTGTAGTGGCATGATCTGGGCTCACTGCAACCTCCAGCTCCCGGGTTCAAAGGATGCTCCTACCTCAGCCTCCTGAGTAGCTGGGATTAGAGGTGCAGCACAACATGCCCAGTTAATTTTTTTTAGTATTATTAGTAGAGATGGGGTTTCACAATGTTAGTCTATTCTTGAACTCCTGACTTCGTGATCCGCACACCTCTACCTCCCAAAGTCCTGGGTTTACAGGCATAAGTCAACACACCTGAGCAATTTCCCATGCTCTTTCTACTCCCTGCCCTGTATATCCAGGGATCCTCCCTACCCAGGATGCTGTGGGCTCCCAAACCCCAGATCAGCCCTGATATGCGGGCCACACCTTCCTCTAGCCTAGGAATTGATAATCCAGGCGAGGAAGTCACTGTGGCATGAGCAGATGGTTCACTTCGAGGAACCATGGAAGGCTTGTGCAGGTCCTGAGGTAGGGCAGAATCGGAGTGTGCAGGGTCTGCAGGTCAGGAGGAGTTGAGATTGAGTCGTCACGTGGTGGGAACTCACTGCCACTTACTTTCCTTCTCTCTTCTTGCCTCGGCTCAGGGATATGACACATGCCCCAGATGAGAAGCAGAGCATGGTGACCTTACATGAATATGAGCATGGCTGCAGATCCCTCGTCATCAGGTGTATAGCAAGTTTAAGCAAATGTTCACAATCGTGAAAAGTTGAGTGTCATTTTTTTAGGGTGCCAAGAGTTCCATGTTAGTGTTTCCGTTGTGTTTTCTTGCAGTGTGCCATTATGTTAGATATTAGCGTTTTCATTGATGAGCAAGACATACTTAATGCATATTTTGGTTTGTGCATCCATGCACGTACCTTAGAAAACAGGTATTGTCAGGTATTCTCTGCATAGAATAGCACTACCCTCCTCTCTCCCCAGATGTGACTACTGAGGGCAGATCTGAGTGTTTAATTTCCGATTTTCTCCTCTGCATTTACACACCACACAGGCACGTGCACACACAGACACACACACACACTCCAAGTACCAGTATAAGCATCTCCCATATGCTTTTCCCCATTGCCATGTGTCCTGGTCAAGCCCCCCTCAATCTGTTTCCTGTTCAGCACGTACTCCCCTCCTCTGATTCCCCATATCAGTCACTGACAGTTAATAAACCTTTGCAAAAGTTCCCCAGTTGTTTGCTTCTCTCATTATTGTGCACACAGGTCTGTGCACGTGTGTGAATATTTCTTTAGGAAAGATTCTTAGAAGTGGAATTGCTGTGTCAAAGGAGTCATTTATTCAACAAAAACCTAATGAGTGCATCCTCGTGCTGAGCGCTGTTCTAGGTGATGGAGAGGCATTAGGGGACAAGACAGACAGATGTTCCTGACCACCATTCTAGAGGAGGATGTTTCCAGTTGTTGGTTTGTTTGTTTGTCTGTTTTTTCTACAGAAGGGGTCTTGCTCCGTCCAGGCTGGAGTGCAGTGGCATGATGATAGCTCAATGCAGCCTTGAACTCCTGGTCTCAAGTGATCCTCCCACCTTCGTCTCCTAAAGTACTAGGATTATAAGCATGAACCTCCACACCTGGCCTCCAGTTTTTATTTTGATAGAGACTATACACTTCAGTCCTGGAGCAGGATTCTGCAGCAGTGGTTGGGCATTTGGCCTTCGCTCTCTGAACGATTTTCAAGTTCAAGGGCTGGGACTGTCCATTTGGGAATATGTGGGAGGAGACACAGACGATATCGTCATCTGGGGAATGTGGAGGAATGAGGAAGATGCGTGCACGGTAGACCCTGTGATGGACAGGGAATAGAAGAGTCCACTTAGTCTCCATGCAGGGGAGCAACGGTGGGAAAGTCCCCTGGACAGAAGCATGAGACTGCCCATCAAGGGTCTCACCAACCAAGGGCCTGGGGGCTGGGGTAGGGACGATGATTTGGAATGGGACAGCGCTTTCTCACAGTTACTGTTATATGGTGCAGAGGGGAAACAGTTGTGGGGAAGGGAAGGGCAGAGGGGAGTCTATTTTAGAACAAACCATTGTGTGTGAATGGAGACATCAAAGCTCCATTCACACACAACGGACTTGAAACACCAGCCCCAGGTGGAGGCAGGATTGAAGCTGTTTTTCCCATTTGTGTCCCATTATCTTGGCCTCCTGGTTCTCCCCAGCCTTGGAAGGAGGACACTGTCATCATTATGCCTATATGATAGATGAAAGATGGAGTCTCAGACAGATGACAGACGTCTTGTCACAGGTCCCACAGCTGGCAGGTGCACCAGGGGCTGAGTTTGGAGCTCACTGGCTTCGGAAACATTAAGGAGGACAGGTGTGTGTGATGGAGGGAGGGAGAACTGAACAAAGCCCAGGGTTCTGTCCCCAGTCGCAAGGTAGAGGCTGTGGGTTCATTTTCACAAGACAAGGAACCCTCAGAGAGGGAGAGTGCAGGGAGGGAGAGGCAATCGTGGTCATAGTGGGGACAGTGGGAGACAGAGATATGCAGGGTGGGCAGAAGAGGGGCAGGCAAAGAAGCAGGGGAGACCCAAGGCCAAGTGTGGGCTGTCACAGCCACCAGAGGGACAGGGTGCCAGGAAGGAGGCTGTGGAGCTCCCTGAGCAGCAGAGTTTCCCCAGATGTGTGAGCATGCCCTGCCTGGCACTGCAGGAAGAGGTGGCTGCCACCCAGGTCAGTGTGGACGTACTTCTACCTGTGTCTCAGAGGAAACAAATTCTATTTTATCCCAATATAGTTCTGTATTACACAAATGTAACATTCCAATTCTAGATATCGAGAGCCTTATCTTCCATGCAAATAGAGGAGAGGGTTCCCTAAAACAGATATGGAAGGATTTGATTTTTTTTTCCTCCCTGGGAAGATGGAATCCATAAGTTGGGTCCCCCAGCCCACAAGACAGGTGCAAGGAAGGGTGGCTGGAAGATTGTGAGTCATGACAGGGAACATTTTTCCTTAGGTTCCTTGAGTATATAAAGCTCCCGACTAAAAAAAAAAAAAAAAAAAAAAGCCAGACATTGGTGGTTTGTGCCTGTAGTCCTAGCTACTAGGGCAGCAGAGGCGGCAGGATCACTTGAACTTGGCAGGCAGAGATTGCAGTGAGCTGAGATCGTGCCACTGCACTCCAGCACGGGCAACAGAGACTCTATCTCTAGATAAAAAAGAAAAAGAAAAAAAATTCACTTCACAGGCAATAGATAGTTTAAAAAGGATAATTTATGGGCAATTTCATAGGCGAGATTGATGGAAAGAAAAGAAGTATACATTTTACAGAGCTGAGCAGTTAACTGTAAAAATCACCAGAACTGCCTTTTTCTCCAAAAATACTATCCATAAGGTATTCTACTACTGGTTTTTCTAGTCCTTCTCTCTATTCCGAATCCTAAATTGTCCTTTTCCTTACTGGGATAATTTTCCTCTGCCCAGATCTGGGTCCTCCACAATACTTAGCACTGTCTTCGAGTGTGTGGATTCCCATCACTTTGCTCAGGTTCCCAAGGAAACAGGCTTTGGGCCATACAGGACACCTCTAGACAGACTATACTGAGAAACCATGCTTGGAACGGTGCAGGGAGAGAGGAAAGGAGAGGGAGTTTACATACCTGGCTCTCACTCCTGGTTATTTTTCTTATTGGTCAAAATTTACCCTACAGGCACAAACTCCCCCATGCTTCTAGATTGTATCACCTGCCCCTTTGACAGCTGTCTGGGAAGCCAGATCCCACACTTTGAAGTGTAGTGTTTCATACAATCCAAAAGTGGTAGCAGAGGCCGGATGTGGTGGCTCACCCCTGTAATCCCATCACTTTGGGAGGCCAAGGCAGGCGATCATGAGGTCAGCCGTTTGAGACGAGCCTGGCGAGCATGGTGAAACCCCGTCTCTACTAAAAATACAAAAATTAGCCCAGCATGGTGGCACGCGCCTGTAATCCCAACTACTCGGGAGGCTGAGGCAGGAGAATCACTTGACCCCGGGAGGCAGAGGTTGTAGTCAGCTGAGATCATACCAGCACTTCAGCCTGGGCGACAGAGCAAGACTCCACCTCAAAAACAAAAAAAAAAAAAAAAAACAATCAAAAAAGTGGTAGCAGAAACCGGAGAGTCCAGATATGTAGCTAACTGGCCTGGTTGTACAGCAGCAGCCAAGGGTGAAAACTACTCCCAGGCAAGTCCTAAGTTCACCGGGTAACTGGAGTACCAATCTGTGCTAGTTAATTGCCTTTATCTGAAGGAAAAATAAAACTCACATCTCCATGACAAGCAGGTGCTTACAGTTTGGAGCAAGGCACCTAGGCTGAACTCCCCGGGTGACAAGGAGACAGGGACATCATCTTCCTCGAGGTTCACATTTCAAAGAGATGGCTCCAAGGCCCTGAAGAAAGACATTTCTAGGAACCAGGCATGGTGGCTCACACCTGTTATCCCAACAATTTGGGAGGCTGAGGCTGGAGGATCACTTGAGGCCTGGAGTTCAAGTTCAAGACATTCCTGGGTTCTAGGGTGGCCAGAGGCTTACAGATCAAAGGAAGAATTTACAAATACAAATTTTCTCAAGGAAATGCTCTAAGGAAAGTGAAATGGGGAAAGGTCTCTTCTTGGCCTTTTGGCAACAGGAAAAACTCAATTTTATGTTTAGTTACCCTTACAATTTCCCCCTATTATTATTCTTTTATAGTAACACTGCAATTTTCTAATTGTCTCCACTGCGTTTCTATCTTTCTCTGGGTAGTTTACAGCCACCTAGATATCCAACAAGTCCATAGTAAGATGCAAAGCAAAGCAATTATCAAGATTATAATAGAATAATTTTTTGGGGGGTGACGGAGTTGCACTCTTGTTGCCCAGGCTGCAGTGCAGTGGTGCAATGTCGGCTCACTGCAACCTCTGTCTGCTGAGTTCAAGTGATTCTCCTGCCTCAGCCTCCGGCGTAGCTGGGATTACAGGCATGGGCCACCACACCCAGCTAATTTTGTATTTTTTGTAGAGATGGGGTTTCAGCATGTTAGCCAGGCTGGTCTTGAACTCCTCACCCCAGGTGATCCACCCACCTTGGCTTCCCAAAGTGTTAGGATTACAGATGTGAGCCACCATGCCCGTCCTAGAATGAGTTTTTAAATTCAGTATAATACTCACCTTGTCAGAGGGCGGGGCGACCTTTAAACACATCATACTGGTTGATTGTGTCAAAGTCAAAATAAATTATACAGACAAATCCCTAAATCAAATGCTCTATTCGGGAATCACAAAATTGCAATTCAGGGCATACACACGGACTAGGGTGGTCTTCAGTATGTCCAACCAACAAAGAGAAGTTGGAAGTTTTATTAGAAAGAAAAATGTTACATATTGTTCTGAAATGAGACTCATTGGCCCTGGAGAAGCTGGTTCATTCGCACAATCAGCTTTCAGGTTCCCTCTTTTGATGAACATCTTTCTTTGAAAACCTCACTGATCAGCCATCTTAAAGTGAGGCTTCATTGTCACTCCATGCCAGGATGGACCTGGGCCGGTTGTCTATGTCCCATGTCAAGGGAAAGGTAAGGGAGTCTATATCAGGGACGTGAGCCACACTTGAACAAAAAAGAGGTCAGAAGGAAAAAAAAAAATTCAGGCAGGTTTGTCTGGAGTTCAGCAAAAAGTTCCATCTTATTAGTCCCACCTGTATTAGCAATCATCTTGAAGCACTGGGCCAACATAATCTTGTTGGCGGAACTGGCTTAACAAATATTAGACCGACAAAAGAATGGAGCTCAGAGATCATAATACAAAACTACTTAGCAATCATTTTATTTTGTATTATTGAGATGGAATCTTGCTCTGTTGCCCAGGTTGGAGTGCAGTGGCACGATCCCGGCTCACTACAGTAGGGAGGGGCCAACAGTCAAAGTGACTCTTAAACCATGTGAGTGGCCCCAGTTACAGAGCAGAGGCCAGCTGGTCCTTCCTGTTGCGAGAGTGGGTGTCTCAATGGAAGCACCAGCCGACCCTATGGGGTAAAGCCCTAGTGAGCAACATCTGAACTTCATAAACAAATGCAAACGTGAATGAGCTTTAAATGGCTTGGGGCTCTGAATTAGACTACCACTGCCACTGTGCCTCAGGAAAATTCTTTAACATCTCTGTACCACGATAGCCTCATTTTATTATTATGCTGCTGATAGCTAGGTTCTGTAACATGAACTATGATTCTTTACTTCCATTTCACGGACCAGGAATCTGGAGTTCAGAGAACTTAGAAGATTTGTGCCAAGTCACATGGCTTTTATATGGATGAAAACTGAAGTGTGTGACTCATTATTATTTGGAGATAATAATAAAAACAGCATCATAGAGATCTTCTTAAGGATTAAATAAATTAATCCGTGTGAACTGCTTAAAATAGTATCTGGCATCACTATGAAGACAAAAGAAGTATTAAGGATCACAACTCTTAGTGTTATCAAGCCGTCCATGCTACATCAGTTGTGATAGACATGGGGAGAAGGAGGCAATGAGGATGTTTTTTATATTCTCCCACTCTTACCAGTGTTCACATCCATGAAGGGAAAAAGGTTCTGTGGTTCATTAGATTTGAGAGATACTCACCTTCGGGAAGATTCCCTGGAGCATGCCGAAAGTCATCTGAGGACGTTCAACAGAAAGACAATACATCAGAATTTTTCTTGGTTGGTAAAGATTTCCAAACTCTAGAGAGACTTCTGTTGCATGAGGGCATTCTGCAGCAGAGGGTTATGAGTCCACTCATTGATGAGGAGTTAGTTGAGATTTGCTTCTGAATTATGTTTAGTCATGGTTGGTGCATTTGTCTGTGGCATCAATTCAGAATTTTCCATCTCATGGTTTATCAAATGAGGGTTAAACCCCATCACAGTGTCATCTTATGTCATTACATATCTTTTACTTTTTCCCAAATAATTAAATTGATTGGTTAGGAATCTGAACTGTATCCACTCAAGATGTACAACAACTAAAAATCATTGTACACTTGAAATGGGTGAATCTTATGGTATGTGAATTAAGCTGTTAAATGTGTGATGAACCATGGATGATTTAGTCCAGTGGCTCTGAAATATTTTCAGTATAAAGACACTCCTTTAATGTCGAAAGCTTGGCAGATACTCAAGCACTGAATTTTCAGATATCTTATAGTGATTGTGGGAGATGGTAGGATCTGGTCTGTTTAGTTGGGGAGTAATAAGTCTATTGGAGACGGTATGGACATTCTGACCTTGTCTCATAATTGTGCTGTCAGAGCAGAAGAGGAAGTAAACACATATGTCCCCTTTATATTCCTGAAATGTACAACGCTCTCAACCCAAGAACCTGTCTTTTTTTCACCCTGTGTTATCTCTGCTCACTGACAAGTGCAATAGCTCTCTTTGTGTTGGGTGAGGGATCATTCTTTCCAACTCACTTTCCAGCTCATCACAGAGAATCAGGGTTGGTTGGGAATGAGAGGACTATTTGGTTTTGATAAAATACAAAATAACAGCGATCTTTATTACATAATGTGTTCATCACCATTACTCCTAAGATACCTGTCAGATACCTACATGCTGTTAACGAAACAAACTCTGGAAGTTTTTGGCGGATCCACAGCTTTAATAGTTTCTTTCTTTTTTTTGGTCACTTTTAACATTTTCTTAACTGTCCTTTGATTCATTAACAGTACTTAGAAGAACAACATGTCCTTTAAAAAAGAAATATTTCAAACACACAGAAAAGTGTAGGGAATAATATTGAGTTCAGTCGGGTCTCAACATTACCACACAGCTATGTTAGGTCTGATTTATTTTTCAGAATATTAGAAATACTACAAACAGGCCGGGCGTGGTAGCTCACACTTGTAATCCCAGCACTTTGGGAGGCTGAGGCGGGTGGATCACCTGAGGTCAGGAAGTTTGAGACCAGCCTGGCCAACATGGTGAAACCCTGTCTCTACCAAAAATAAAAAAAAAATCAGCTTGGTGTGGGGGCAGGCGCCTGTAACCTCAGCTACTCCGGAGGCTAAGGCAGGAGAATCACTTGAATCCAGGAGGTGAAGGTTGGAGTGAGCTGAGATTGCCTTATTGCACTCCAGCCAGGGCAACAAGAGTGAAACTGCATCTCAAAATCAAAAACAAAACACACGATCAACAAGTTACGGCTGAAGCTGTCTGTGCAACTCTCACCAATCCCTGTCTCCCTCCCTCCTCCACTTACAGCCAGTCACCTTAGATGGCTTTTTATTCACATGCATGTTTCTATACATTTACCATTTACTTATTATTCATAAAAATATATATTCTTGTTTTGCATCTTTTTAAGTTTTATGTGAATGGCTTCTGTAGTTAACTTTCTGCATGCAATTTTTTTTTCACTCAGCACTTGTGTGTATGAGGGAACAAATGCCTGAGGATCTTTCCCAGGTAGCTGAGCTGAAAAGCAGTTGGGCTTCAGGAGACCCTTTCCAGCCCCTTCCCATCTACTCACCCTGATTCCTGTGGTTACAGTCTTTATCAAAATCATTCCCCTGGAAGTCTACGGCCCCTTTATTATGCATGAAAGTTGGAAAGGTAACCTTGAAACCTAGTAAGAAGCAAAATGTTTATTCCTTAAGAGACAAGCTTAGGCCTGGTATGGTGGCTTATGTCTGTAGTACTAGCACTTTGGGAGGCTGAGGCAGGAGGATTGCTTGAGGCCACGGTTTCGAGGCTGCAGTGCGCTATGATTGCGCTACTGCACTCTAGCCTAGGTGACAGAATGAGACTCAGACTAAAAGAGAGAGAGAGAGAGAGAGAGAGAGAGAGAGAGAGAGAGAGAGAGAGAGAGAGAGAGAGAGACAAGCCAAGAGAAGGAAGGCTGGGTGGGTGTGTGCATGTGGAGTGGGGGGCGGGTGGGGGAGGCTCGGAATGCCGCAGAGACAGTTGGGCTCATCAGAACAGACGCCTATGGGAGAAAAACGTGCAGGATCCAGGTACGAGCTCTACTGTAGCCAGTCCCTGCCCTCAGCCTTGACACGATATGGAAGAGCAGAACACCCAGAAGCTGCCTTGCGATTTTTCCCTGCACAAAAGGAAATCGCGGGGTACTTTCTGCAGTCTAAGAAGTAGCCAGAGCAGGAAAAGGGATGCTCATGTGTCCCCAGACTTGTCTGTACCTAGAACTTTCTGTTACCTAGTTTAGTCATGGCCTCTTACTTTCTCTTCATATACACAGAGATGATTTTCTCTGAGGCTTTCACCTTTTCCCACTCTTTCTTAGAGAAGTATTTGGCAATATCATCAAAGGCCTAGGAAAAAAAAAAAAAAAAACGAATTCTGGCAGTGACTCAGCTAGGCATGTCTGCCATTCAGCTGGAGCTGCTTCCTGTGTGCTAGATCTGGGAAGTGGAGATGATAATCCGCCCTCCAACCTCTGACAGAACACGGGGGACCTACCCTAGCTTCTCCCCTGCCACACAGTAGGGCTTTAATGCTGCTGGCTGGCTCTCTTCCCATCTTCCAGAATGGACTGAGAGTCACCAAATGTAGTGCACGGTCACTGACTTGTCTCCGGGGATGCTAGGTGATGACAGAGCAAGGGTGGGAGGCTCCCAAGGGTCCAGATCTCCCCTGAGACCCTGCTTCTTGTCCCCAGTACCTCTGTCCTCCCCTCCTCAGAAACCTGGTCACCCTACTCTGTCCCCTGGACCACTGCTCTGCCCCCTCCAGGTCACCTCACCTTGCTTCTCTTCTCTGATGTTTTTAGCATCATACCTGGGTCTCTTTGCAAAGGCTTCATCTCCATTCATGGGACCGGGAGCAGTCTGACCTGCCAGAGAAACAGCCTGAGTCTTTTCACCCACAGGACCTTTGGTCCTGTGGAGGGAGAAATCTGTGAAGGCCGGTCACACTCAGTCACCTGGAATCAGGTGTTGCATTTCTCCATCCAGGGCTTATCTGTCCCTGTGTAAGGACATGGGGAGAAGTCAGATGTAAACAGGCGTCTGACACCCCCACTCAATACATACAGGAGGGGAAGTGAGTCCCAGAGATAACATGGTCTCTCTGGTGATGGATCTGATCAGGCAGAGGGATGGGGGGTTCTGTTCTGTTGAAGAGAATTGAGCATGACTACTATGAACAGATTTAGAGGCTATTACTGGGTGATTTGTAAATTTTTAGAAGGAAGAGAGCTAGAATTTCTGAGACTACAAGAGCCCGCCAACACTTAGAGAGAATGTGGGGCGTTTCAAGATGCAGCACTCAGCCAGGGGCAGTGGCTCATGCCTGTAATCCCAGCACATTGGGAGGCTGAGATCAGCCTGGGAAAGATAGCAAAATTCCCGTGTCCACCAAAAATACAAAAAATTAGCTGGGGGTGGTGACGCAGGCCTGTGCCATCTCAGCACTTTGGGAGGCCAAGGTGAGTGGATCGCTTGAGCTCAGGAGGTTGAGACCAGCCTGGCCAACATAGGGAAACCATCTCTAATAAAAAACAAAACAAAAAAACATTAACAAAATCAGGGTGGTGCGTGCCTCTCGTCCCAAGGCCTAGGCGACAGGATCACTTGAGCCCCGGAGGAAAGATTTTAGTGAGCCTTTTTTTTTTTTTTTTTTTTCTGAGACAGGGTCTCACTCTGTTGCCCAGGCTGTGGTGCAGTGGTGTGATCATGGCTCACTGCAGCACCCTCTGCCTCGTGGGTTCAAGCGATACACCAGCAGTGGCCTCCAAAACTGCTGGAATTACAAGCATGAGCCACTGTGTCTGGCCCAGATTTCTTAAGTTACTACAGAGTTTCTAGGAAAAATCCCATACCTGAAAATGTTAGAAACTGACAGGAAGGGTTTGAGATTGCCATCTGCTTCATATACACTCCTTATTAAAACTAGATAACAAATGCACCGCAGAAGAGGCGAGGGGTAGGAAGAATGAAAAAAGAAAATCAGTGCATGCTTAGTCAGATTTTGGAGGAGTTGAAAGAGAAAATCAGAGCGTGCGTACTCTGTGGAAGAATTAAAAGAGAGAGAAAGAGCATGCGTACTCTGAACGAAAAGTAGCCAGTCCCAGGGGATGCTTTAGGTGGGAAAATCAGAGTCTCCACAGCCACTTTGAGAAGTTTCTGTCCCTAGAGCCTGGAATGATAGAAGCCACATCAGCTTCGCTTGTTCTGCCTACTCTTCTGACTTCTGATTGGCCAGATGCCGTTCACTAACTGCCCTGATTGGTCCATCATCTGCAGTGACATTTCAGAATATTGTCTCCTCCTCCAGCCACACTTTAAAGTGGGTGGTGGTTAGGCGCCGTCAGGAGACTTTGATCTCTCTGAAGACTGTCCCTGGATCTTGAGTTAAACATCTATATTCTAGTCTGAACCGTGGGAAGGAAAAAATAGTCGATCTGTGATTTTTCTACTTGAAAGACACAATGTTTACCAAACTAGCACATTTGCAGAGCTTTGCTGTACTTAGTCGTGGCGTTCATTCTTCAGTGGCTTCTACATCTGTTACAACTGAAAAAACAGCCCAAGGCCCTCCAACCTCTGATTACATTTTTGAAAGGGAATCTAAGTGTGGTGCGCACAATTATCATCCTTTACCTGTAGCCCTGGAGAGAGGAAAATGTATTTACTTATGGGATGTGATTGTGGTATTGGTTACATCTGCCTTGGCCAATCCTCCCGCCTCAGTCTCAGGACTACAGGCACGAACCACCCCACTCCCACTAATATTTTTTGTTTTTTGATTTTTTTAATACAGACAGTTTCGCTATGTTGGCAAGGCTGGCCTCAACATCTGGACTCAAGTGATCCTCCTGTCTCCTGTAGCGGCCTTGAGACTACAGGCATGCACCACCCTGCCGAGGCTTTTTTTTTTGGTAGAAACCAGGTTTCACTATGTTGCACAGGCTGGCCCTCAACCTCCTGGGCTAAAGCGATGCTTCCACCTTGACCTCAGGACTACAGGCATGTGCCATTCTGCCCTGTTCACATTTATTTATTTATTTATTTATTTATTTATTTATTTATTTATTTATTTAGAGACAGGCTTTCGCTATGTTGGCCAGGCTGGTATTGACGTCCTGGGCTCAAGCAATACTCCCACCTAGGCCTCAGAACTACAAATGTGAACCACCCTACTAACGCTATTATTTTGTTGTTTTTTTCTTGGTAGAAATGGGGTTTTGCTATGTTGGCCAGGCTGGCCTCGACCTCCTGGGCTCGAGCAATCCTCCTGCCTTAGCCTCGGGACTACAGGCTCACACCACCCCGCCTCCACTAATATGTTTAATTTTTCTAGTAGAGACAGTTTTGCTATGTTGTCCAGGCTATTCTCTACCTCCTGGGCTCAAGTGATACACCCGCCTCAGCTTTTGGGACTACAGGCATGCACCATTCTGCCTTTTGCTATGTTTCCCAGGCTGCTCTTGACATCCTGGGCTCACTCAATGATTTGAACCCAGGAAGCGGAGGTTGCTTTGAGCTGAGATCACACCACTGCACTCCAGCTTGGGCGACAGAGGAAGACTGTCAAAAAAAAAAAAATTAAATACAGAAAGAAAGAAAGAAAGAAAGAAAGAAAGAAAGAAAGAAAGAAAGAAAGAAAGAAAGAAAGAAAGAAAGAAAGGGAAAGAAAGAAAGAGCAGCTGAATCTCCATAAGAACAGTAAGCTTTGTGGTATTTTAACTTATCTTCATCCCACCTCGCGCTCTCAGCTTGGTTCTTCATTGCTGATGAAATACAGGTAGGACTGACCAGAACTGGTAGACGGCTGGTTGTTGATCATGAAAATGTCAGACCTGATGTAGTCCTCCTTGGAAAGGCCCTTTCTAGGGGCTGATACTCTGTGTCTGCGGTGCTGTGGGATGATGACATAATACTGACCATTAAGGCAGGGGAACATGGGTCCAGATAGGGTGGCAATCCACTAGGCTGCCGAGTGGCCATCATAGCCCTTGAGGTTTTAGAAGAAGAAAACCTTGCTGAAAATTCAGAAAAAAATTGGTGTTATCTTGAGAAATGAACGCATAAATCTACCTTCTGATGTTGTAACTGCTGTAAGAGGTAAAGAATTATTTTATGTATTTATTATGTTTTGGAGTCAGAAGTTCCCTCTGGTTGCCCAGGCTGGAGTGCAATGGCATGATCTTGGCTCACTGCAACCTCATCTGCAACAAGCAGATGGCAATCTCAAACCCTTCCTGTCAGTTTCTAACATTTTCAGGTATGGGATTTTTCCTAGAAACTCTGTAGTAACTTAAGAAATCTGGGCCAGACACAGTGGCTCATGCTTGTAATTCCAGCAGTTTTGGAGGCCACCGCTGGTGTATCGCTTGAACCCACGAGGCAGAGGGGTTGCAGTGAGCCATGATCACACACACTGCACCACAGCCTGGGCAACAGCCTCCTGGATTCGAGCGATTCTCCTGCCTCAGCCTCCTGAGTAGCTGGGATTACAGGCATGTGCCCCTAGTCCCAGTTAATTTTTGTATTTTTAGTAGAGACGGGGTTTGACCATCTTGGCCAGGCTGGTCTCGAACTTCTAACCTCAGGTGATGCACCTGCCTCAGTCTCCCAAAGTGTTGGGATTACAGGTGTGAGCCACTGTGCCCAGGAGGAAAGAATTATTAAATGTTATTGTTATTAAAGAAACCAAAGATTGCGATGCTTGGAAGGTGTGTCTACGACTTCGAGATTATGGACTTCTGGCCAAGCCAGAAGTCAGTTTCTTGCCGAGCACAAGTTTTAAATTGGGTGAAATCTAATTTATTTGTTTTCCTTATGGATTATGCTTTTTGAACCGTTCACTATGCCCTAGATGTCAGATGTTTCTCCTATGCTTTCTTGTAAAAGTTTTTTTTTTAGTTTTTTATTTTAGATTTAAATCTATTATCCACTTGAGTTACTTTTTTGTATAAAGGTATGAAGATTAGGTCATGTTTTTATCGGCCTATGGCTCTGCAACTACTCCAGCACCATTTGTTAAGTAGACGATCCTTCCTTCTTTTTGTCTCTTTGTAAAAAATCAGTGTGAGGCTATTTCTAGGTTCTCTATTTTGTTCCAGTGATCTATGTGTCTATTCTTCTCCCAGTACTACACAATCTTGATTCCTATAGCTGTATTAGAAGTATTGAAATATGGTAGAGCCATTCTTCCCACCTTATTCTTCTTTTTCAAATATTGTCATATATATATATACACATATATACGCAGAGAGAGAGAGAGAGAGATGCAGTCTGACTTGTGTTGCCCAAGCTGGAGCGCAATGGGGTGATCTCGGCTCACTGTAACTTCCACCTCCCAGGTTCAAGTGATTCTCCTCTCTCAGCCTCCCAAGTAGCTGGGATTACAGGTATGCGCCACCACACCGGCTAATATTTGTATTTTAAGTAGAGACGGGATTTTGCCATGTTGGCCAGGCTGGTCTCAAACTCCTGATGTGAGATGATCTGCCTGTCTTGGCCTCCCAATATGCTGGGATTATAGGGGTAAGCCACTGCACCCAGCCCAGCATTGTCTAAGCTATTGAAAATTTGTTACAGCAGCAATCAGAAATGAAAACACATGGAAATATTTATTAGTGAAACAAAAGAGAAAGTTAAGAAACAGACTAATCTATATGCAAATTTCAGCATGCATTTCCAAATAGGGGCAAAAGATGATGGGTTGTATAATAAATGATTGCTTGACAAGTGTCTATCCATTTGAAAAAACGAAGATTAAATCCTTACTTTAAACTACTTAAAAAAATAAATTCTAAAAATTCAGTGACTTAAACGTGAAAACGTGAAGTCATAAAGAACTAGATGAAAATTTAGGAAAATATTGCAGTGTAAGACATCTTGAGTTGGCATAGGCACTTCCTGACATTACACCAAGGCTATGAACAATGAATCTGACATAAAGATGCAAAAATTAAAGTATCACCTAATTCAAAAGACGCCATAAACAACTGTTTAAAAAGGCAACTTTTGGGGAAAATGGTGAAGCATCTGTAATAAATTAACAGTAACCATCTCTAATATACAACAAAGGTTTTGCATATCAATAAGAGAAACTGGAACAACCCAATGAAACAATGTGTTCTGGCATGGCACTACTTCACCGTATAGCAGAAAAGGATCATGAAATAGAAAGTATGAAAGGAAAATAATAAAGGAAATGGAGAATAGATCCCAGAAGTTTCAATGTTCATCCAATAGAAATTCCAGAGATAGGCCAGGCGCGGTGGCTCACGCCTGTAATCCCAGCATTTTGGGAGGCCGAGGTGGGCAGATCACCTGAGGTCATGAGTTTGAGACCAGCCTGGCCAATGTGGTAAAATCCCGTCTCTACTAAAAATACAAAAATTAGCCGGGCAGGGTGGTGCATGTCTGTAATTCTAGCTACTAGCGGTGCTGAGGCAGGAGGATCACATGGACCTGGGAGGTGGAGGTTGCAGTGAGCCGAGATCGTACCACTGCACTCCAAACTGGGCAACACATCGAGACTCCATCTCAAAAAAAAAAAAAGAAAAGAAAAAAGAAAAGGAAGGAGGTTCCAGAGGTAGACAATAGAAAGACTAGGCCTGGCGCTATGGCTCACGCCTTTAATCCCAGCACTTTGGGAGGCCAAGGCAGGCAGATCACCTGAGGTCAGGAGTTTGAGACCAGCCTAGTCAACATGATGAAACCCAATCTCTACTGAACATAAAAAAATTAGCCCGGTGTGGTGGTGCACACCTGTAACCCCAGCTACTCAGGAGGCTGGGGCAGGAGAATCACTTGAACCCGGAGGCAGAGGTTGCAGTGAGGTGAGATCACACTATTGCACTTCGGTCTGGGCAACAATAGTGAAAGTGCCTTTACAAAAAAAAAATGGCCGGGCACTGTGACTCACGCATGTAATCCAAGCACTTTGAGAGGCTGAGGTGGGCAGCTCACCTGAGGTCAGGAGTTCGAGACCAGCCTGGCCAAAATGGTGAAACCCCGTTTCTACTAAAATACAAAAATTTGCCTGGCATAGTGTCACATGCCTGTGGTCCCAGGTACTCAAGGGGCTGAGGTAATAGAATTGCTTGGACTTAGGAGGCAGAGGTGCAGTGAGCCAAGATTGAGTCACTGCACTCCAGCCTGGGCGAAAGAGCAAGACTCTGTCTCAAATAAATAAATAAAAAGAAAACCTATTGGATAGATTGGATATGAAAATATTAACTGCTCAAATACATAATTCAGTGGAATGGGTTGGATATTAAAACGGATATAGTTGAAAAAGCAATTACTGAGCTGAGGAAAGGAGTCTAAAGAATTCATAAAAGTAATCGGTAATGGATAGAGATAAAGTAAATGAAAGAAAAGTTAATTAATAAGGAGGATAGAAGAATAAATGTCGAAACACATCTAATAGCCTTATAAGAAAAGAATATAGTCATTAAAAAGGAGAGCGTACTTAAAAACGTAATGAATGAGAAGTTCTCAGATTTAGACAAATGTCTTAAGATTTAAAGGGATCATCATACACACACACACACACAGGAACAGTGAAATGAAAAATTGTGAAAGACAAAGAAAAAATATTTTTTAAATGATCTGAGAGAAATAGCAGGTTACTTACAAAGGAAAAATATTTAAAACTTCATCAGAGCTCTCAAACACCACACTGGAGGCAAGGATACAATGGTATAATAACTCCAAAGTGTTGAACGAAAGGAATTTTTTTTTTTCTTTTTTTTGGAGACAGAGTCTTGCTTTGTCACCCAGGCTGGAGTGCAGTGGCATGATCTCGGCTCACTGCAGCCTCTACCTCCCAGTTTCAAGCGATTCTCCTCCTCAGCCACCTGAGTAGCTGGGGCTTCAGGCACACAGCACCACACCCGGCTATTTTTTGTACTTTTAGTAGAGATAGGGTCTCGCCATGTTGTCCAGGATGATCTCGAACTCCTGACCTGAGGTGATCTGCCTGCCTTGGCCTCCTAATGTGCTGGGATTGTAGGGGTAAGCCACTGCGCTCAGCAAAAGAAAGGAATTTTTATATTGGGTGGAGCAAGGCAATGTCAGGCATATAACACTTCAGGAGATTGAAGACACAGGGAAATGTTAAAGCAAACAAGTATGTATTGCACTTATTAAAGACTGTAAGGAAGGGTCAGCTGCAGTGGCTCATGCCTGTAATCCCAGCACTTTGGGAGCCCGAGGCAAGAGGATTGGTTGAGCCCAGGAGCTCAAGACCAGCCTGGGCAACATGGCGGAACCCCATCTCTATAAAAAATACAAAAATTGGACCGGCATATCAAGTTCTGGGTCTGTAAATAATTTTTTAAAAAATAGCTGGATTTGGTGGTACGTACCTGTAGTCCCAGCTAGTTGGGAGGCTGGGGCAGGAAGATTGTTTGGGCCCTGGAGTTTGAGGCTGCAGTGAGCTAGGATTGGGTCACTGCACTCCAGCCTGAGTGACAGAGTGAGACTTTGTCTCTGAAAATAAAAAAAAGATCATAAGGACGATTTTACTCAGAGGGGGGCTACTGTGATAGGTACAGGGACCACTGCAATGGGGTCTTGCGGTGGGATCGTGATATTAGGAACGACTTCAACTCCACCAAGGACAAGTGGGGATTTGCAGTCAAGGAGTAGGAGCAGGGGCGGGGCGTGGGTGGGAGGGGCGGTCAGAAGATGGGAAAGTACTTGGAGGAAACCTCAGGGGCAGGGGGATTCTGGCTAAACTGACTTGACAGGATTTTTGCTGAAACAGGCCAAATGGGCAGAGTCCCTGGATGAAGGACAGAGCCTGAGGTTGGGACCTAGTCAGAAACAGGACTCAGAGGAGCCCCACTCGAGTTTGGTCAAAGGAGAGTGTCTCTGTCTGAAAGCATAAGCAATAAAGTCAACAGCAGTATAATGAATGGATCACAAAGGAGAATTTTTGTGCATTGCTAAGCGGGACTCTAACCACTGTGAAAGTTTATTATGTGAATTGAGTCATGTTTTTTTGGTTTTTGTTTTTGTTTTTTTAAATGAAGTCTCGCTGTGTCACCCAGGCTGAAGTGCGCTGCGTGATCTCGGCTCACTGAAACCTTGGCTTCCAGGGTTGAAGCAATTCTCCTGCCTCAGCCTCCCGAGTAGCTGGGACTACAGTCATGCACCACCACACCCCACTAATTTTGTTTTTTTTTTTCACTAGAGACAGAGTTTTGCCACGTTGACCAGGCTGATCTGGAACTCCTGACCTCAAGCCATCCGCCTGCCTTGGCCTCCCAAAGCGCTGGGATTTCAGGCGTGCTCCACCACAACCCACCTGAATTGAGTCATTCTTGACATACACAGCTATGCCAGAGTTGGGTGGCCAGGGGAAAAAGCACTCAGGGCACATTGTACCTGCCCCAAGAATTCAATTTTCCTCAAGGCTGGTGGCTGAAATGGCCTGCTGCCACCCTAAGACCACTTTTACTGTGTAAATGCTGAAACAACCTGCAATGACTCTAAGGCTTGTTTTACCTATTGTCTGCACTCACCAGTCAGAGTTTGCCAGCTCCTGAAAGCTTCTCTGGTGCCAATGGACTTGCTTTAAAAAATATAGGTAACATTTCTGTTTCTAATAAAACTCTCAACTTGCTCTTTGTTCTTTGGACATACCAAAGACCAGCCAATTTGTGTGTATGCCTCAGATTACAATTCTATGATTCTCAAATAAAATGTTTAGAGATTCATGGCCGGGCGTGGTAGTTCATGCCTGTAATCCCAGCCCTTTGGGAGGCTGAGGCCGGCGGATCACTTGAGCCCAGAGGTTCGTGACCAGCCTGGACAACGTGGTAAAACCCTGTCTCTACCAAAAATACAAAAAATTAGCTGGATGTGGTGTTGCATGCCTGTAATCCCAGCTATTCCAGAAGCTGAGTAGGGGAGGCCGAGGTTGCAGTGAGGCGAGATTGTGCCACTGCACTCCAGGGTGGGCGACAGAGTGAGACCCTGTCTTAAAGCAAAAACAAACATATTATAACGTCCTTAATATTGTAGTTAAAAAAGAGACTCATCTCCATAGTCTTTGACTTTGGTATTTGTGATGTCAGAAATGGGGTCCGAAGCTGACTCACCTTGGAGATACCAATGACTTCTGGAACTATGGCATGAAGTCTGCACACCTGGCCCCCTTGAACCTTTTGTTTTTCTGGTTGCCTCTTTCCCCCCTAGTGAATCTGTCTTGGATCAAACTGCCATTTGCTGGGGGTTGAGTTCGGTTTCATTTGGGATTTGTTAGGAAGGGTCTTTCTCTCTTTCCTGGTTATGAAACCTCCTCTTTTCCTTTCTTTTCTTGTCTTGTCTTTTTTCTCTTTTCTTTTCTCTTCTCTTCTTTTCTTTTCTCTCTTTTCTTTTCTTTTCTTTTCTTTTCTCTTTTCTTCTTTTTTGAGAAAGTGTTTCACTCTGTCGCCCAGGCTGCAGTGTAGTGGTGTGACCTGGGCTCACTGCAACCTTCACCTCCCAGGCTCAAGTGATTCTAGTGCATCATCCTCCCAAGTAACTGGAATTATAGGCGTGCGCCACTATGCCTGGATAACTTTTGTATTTTTTAGTAGAGACGTGGTTTCACCCAGTTAGCCAGGCTGGTCTTGAACTCCTGAGCTCAAGTGATCTGCCCGCCTCGGCCTCCCAAAGTGCTGGGATTACAGACGTGAGTCACCGCACCTGGCCAACTGACTTTGTTTAATATGGCAGTTTTCATAAGTAATCTAGGTATAACTGTTAAAATGAATAATGAGGTAAATGTGAGATACATGTTTATAAGTGAACTTTTCATGTAATTTGAAATCTTTTTTTCTCTTGCTCTTACCATATGAAGATGAAATATTAAAGTTATGTTATGTTAGATTAAGTAATAGGTACTCACTAAATGCCGGGATCATTTCCAACTAAGAAAACAAGGGATACAAATCACTGAACATAAATACAAGTTTGTTCCTGGCCTTCAAGTTTTACAAAAGACAAAGGGTATTTGGATCTGTTAATAAAATGCCCTGTTCCACATGGAAAACTGTTCTATAAAAATATTTTTAAAGATTATAAAATATTCATGAGATGTTAATATATAACAATTCCAAACTACTTCCTAGGTTTTACCAAAAATTAAGGTTACTAAAAATTAAAAGTTCTTAGTATATGTAATTCTATATATAAAATGTACAAAAAATAATTTTTATCTGACAAAATTTTGCGTGATCTGAGTGATAATACATTTTTATCCTAAAATAAAATGATTGATTGTTTTAATATAAAAAATAGTTTATGGCCATACCACCCAGAATGCGCCAAATCTTGTCTAATCTCAGAAGTTAAACAGGATCTGGCTTGGATGGTACTTGGAATGGAGTCCAATATGAAAATGAAAATTTATACGGCTAAGACTGAAGGTAAAAAAAATGATGGAATGTCTAGGCAAGTTGCTGAGGGTTTATGAAGGATGAGCCTTCGGAAGGGAGTCTTATATATGATGAGATTGGTTGGAATTGAAAAGAAATTGTTTATCAGTTTTTCTAAAAATTGAACATTAGTGTCAAAGGTGCACTGAAGCAGGGCGAGTCTGCTCCTCTAGGTTTGAAATAGGTTTTCTTAACATGTTGATCTGTTTTTCTTTACCTTTTAAACAATCAGTCTATAACAACAGAGATTTCGCATTTTAAGAAAGGTTCTTAACTGTATGTATTAAGTTTTTGTTTTGTTTTCTTTCTTTTTTTTTTTTTGAGACGGAGTCTCACTCTATCGCCCAGGCTGGAGTGCAGTGGCCACATCTTGGCTCACTGCAAGCTCCACTCCCGGGTTTACCCATTTTCCTGCCTCAGCCTCCCGAGTAGCTGGGACTACAGACGCCCGCCACCTCGCCCGGCTAGTTTTTTGTATTTTTTTTTTGTTTTAGTAGAGACGGGTTTCACCGTGTTAGCCAGGATGGTCTCGGTCTCCTGACCTTGTGATCCGCCCATCTCGGCCTCCCAAAGTGCTGGGATTACAGGCCTGAGCCACCGGCGCCCGGCCCTGTTTTTGTTTTCTAAGATGGAGTCTCGCTCTGTCGCCCAGGCTGGAGTGCAGTGCTGCGATCCAGCCAGTGCAGTGAGCAAGGTTGCTCACTGCAACCTCCACCTCCCTGGTTCAAGCGATTTTCCTGTCTCAGACTCCCAAGTAGTTGGGACTACAGGAGCCCACCACCACACCCGGCTAATTTTGTCTCTTTAGTAGAGACAGGATTTCACCATGTTGGCCAGGCTTGTCTTGAACTCCTGTCCTCAAGTGATCCGCCCTCCTTGGCATCCCAAAATGCTGGGATTACCAACGTGAGCCACTGCACCCCGCTATAATTAGCAATAGTATAATAAATTTAGTTTGTACAATGGTTTTGAACCAAGATCCCAAGCCTAGAGGCCACCAGCTAAACAAATCAAAAGACTATGGGGGAAGTGAATGAGGCCTCTTGTAGTCTTTGTGTAGCATTTTAGGACTGGGTTGAATGAAAGCAGAGTACCAGCTCTATAAAAGGGACCACTAGGTGAATCAAAGGATTTGGGGGTCAGGTTCTGTCAAGTGAAAAATGTAGACATTCAGGGGGTAAGCGTCTCATTATGATACGAAGACTTATTCTGATGTCTTCGCAAAAGCTGTTTACATTGTGGAATATCATCTCCTCACCCTGATTTGTCGTTCTAATGTCTCTGATTATGGCATCAGACAGTTTGGTGAACTTTTGTGTGGTCCATACATCAGGCACGAGACTTGTTGTTTAAAATTTATGCACTTTTGTTTTATAGGACTTGTAAATCAAAAATAAAATCCTAAGCCCCCTGCCCCCAACCATCTGAATGTACTTCTTCCTAAGCCAGGGCTCTTTTAAAATTTAACCTAAGAGACGGTTCAGGCCATGACAGGAAGTGGGGGTCAGACATGCCTCATTATACCTCTCTGGCATCAACATCAACACAGACTTGAAGTCTGATAAGAAACGTATTACAGCCAGGCACGGTGGCTCACAACTGTAATCCTAGCACTTTGGGAGGCCAAGGCAGGTGGATCACCTGAAGTCAAGAGTTCGAGACCAGCCTGACCAATATGTTGACACCTCATCTCTACTAAAAATACAAAAATTAGCCAGGTGCGGTGGCAGGTGCCTGTAATCCCAGTTACTCAGGAGGCTGAGACAGGCGAATCACTTGAACCCTGGAGGCGGAGGTTGCAGTGAGCTGAGATCACACCACTGCACTCCAGCCTGGGCAACAGAGTGAGACTCCTTCTGATGAAAAAAAAAAAAAAAAGAAAAAAAGAAACATGTTACAACCTATTCTCTCCTCCTGTAGCCTAGTACCTGAAGTCTTCCTCTGAAATAAGAACTGGGTCTCCACAATCCTTTATCTTAACTCTGGCATTCCTTCTGTTGATCCTGGGATATTGTTTTGTTTTGTTTTGTTTTTGTTTTGAGACAGTGTGTCTCTCTGTCACCCCAGGGCTGGAGTGCAATGGCACGATCTCGGCTCACTGCAAACTCCATCTCCTGGGTTCAAGCAATTTTCCTGCCTGGAGTAGCTGGGACCCCAGCACAGGCCACAGCACACAGCTAATTATTTTGTCCTTTTAATAGAGATGGGGTTTCACCCATGTTGACCAGGCTGGTCCGAACTCCTGACCTCAAGTGATCTGCCCACCTTGGCATCCCAAAGTGCTGGGATTACAGGAATGAGCCACTGCACCCAGCTGTAATTAGCAATAGTACAATAAATTTAGTTTGTACAATGGTTTTGAACCAGATCGCAAGCCTAGGGCCAACAGCTAAACAAGTCAAAGACTATGGAGGAACTGAATGAGGCTCTTGTAGTCTTTGTGTAGCATTTTGGGACTGGGTTGAATTAAGCAGGAGTGCCAACTCTATAAAGGGACCACTAGGTGAAGGAAAGGATTTGGGGGTCAGATTCTGTCAAGTGAAACATGTAGACGTTAAGCGGGTAAGAGTCTCAGATATGAAGACTCATTCTGACGTCTTGGGAAAAGCTGTCTACAGTGTGGAAATATAATCTCCTCAGGCGTATTTGTCGTTCGAATGTCTCTGGTTATGGCATTGGACACTTTGGTGAACTTTTTGTGTGGTCCATACACCAGGCATGAGACTTGTTCTTTAAAATTATGCACTTTTATCGTATAGGACTTGTAAATCCCTAATAAAATCCTAACCCCCGCTACCCCGCAACCATCTGAATGGACTTCCTCCTCAGCCAGGCTCTTTTAAATTAACCTGAGAATGGTCTCAGGCCACGACAGGAAACGGGGGGTCAGACATGCCTTATTATACCTCTCTGACATCAACATCACCACAGACTTGAAGTCTGACAAGAAACATGTTACAACCTATTCTCTCTGAAGCCTAGAACCTGAAGGCTTCCTCTGCTTATATGAACTTGTGTCTCCACAATCCTTTATCTTAACCCAGGCATTCCTTTCTGTTGAGCCTAGGGGTTTTGTTTGTTTTGTTTTTCTTTTGAGACGGAGTCTCTCTTTCACCAAGGCTGGAGTGCAACGGCGTGATCTCGGCTCACCGCAACCTCTGTCTTCTGGGTTCAAGCAATTCTCATTACTCAGAATACCTGGATCACAGGCGCAGGCCACCACGCACAGCTAATGTTTTGTCCTTTAATAGAGAAGAGGTTTTACCATGTGCTCAGCTGGTCTTGAATTCCTGGCCATCAAGTCATCCGCCTGCCTCGGCATCCCAAAGTGCTGGGATTCCCTGGCTTGAACCAATCATCATCATTCTGTTTTTTTTCACCTACAGTGCTGATTCTTCTCTAAAGGCATATAGAATCAGAGTCATAAAAAAGATTCTAACAATTACTGTTGAATATAGATTTCTAATAAATTTCAGATCAATGAACTAAATAATTTTTTTTCAAAACTCGAACAGAAACTGATGGGTTCAGGCAACTGATCAACAAGATCAAGGCAGAACAAAAAATTAATTACATGAGGCTAAATAACTGATAAAGCTAATGTATTTTTGACCTTTATTTAAAACTTATTTGGTCTTGGGCTGGGAGCAGTGGCTCACACCTGTAATCCCAGCACTTTGGGAGGCTAAGAACAGGAGGATCCCTTGAGTGCAGGAGTTCAAGACCAACCTGGCAAACATAGGCGACCCGTTTCTAAAAAAAAAAAAATTAAGAAATAAAAAACTTTGTTTTTACTTAAATGTTTTGTTTTCCACATATAAGAATATTTTCTGGTGGAATGTGGTGGCTCACTTTGGAAGGCCAAGATGGAGGATCGCTTGAGTCTAGAAGTTCAAGACCACTCTGGGCAACATGGCAAAACCCTGTCTCTACAAAAAATACAAAACTTAGCTGGGCATGGTAGCGCATGCCTGTGGTCCCAGCTACTTGGGAGGCCGAGGTGGGATGATCAGTTGAGCCAGGAGGCAGAGATTGCAGGGAGCCGTGTTTGCACCACTACACTCCAACCTGTGCAACAGAGCACAACCCTTTCTCAAAACGATGAAAAAAAAAAAGAGAAAATTTTATCTGTTAAACTATCTGTAGTTTACAACAATTTGATAAAGTATACTTTTGTAACTAAGATGGAAGTGTTCAGTTTTTCTTTCTACTCAATTCCTCCAGAATTCAAAAACTATTTGTAAACATTCTTATGGCAATATGGTTATTTACACAGGTCCAGTAAAAACCTGCTCTTGATGCCTCAGTCAACTCCAACATGGCGAAAATCTCCAGCCCTACAGAGACAGAGCAGTGCATCAAGTCCCCTGATTGCTATTTTCCAGAAGTAGGCTTGAAAGGATAGTTACAACAGCAATCAGCCCAAGATGGAGTTCCCAAGCTTCATGAATACAGAACTGGATGCCTTCACAAAGAACCAGAAGGACCCCAGTGTCTTTGACCACATGATGAAGAAACTGGACCTCACTAGTGATGGGCAACTAGATTTCCAAGAATTTCTGCATCTGATGGATGGCATGACTGTGGCTTCCCATGACTCTTTCTCAATGCTGCCCATTCCAAGAAGGGGGTCTGAGGATCCCCTGGGCCTGGTTTCCAAGCCACCCCATTTCCTTCCAGCCTCGCCATCACCATCTCCTCACAGCCCACACATCCCCTGGGCCCAGCACACCTACCACCTCAGGCAGGCCCTGCATGCAGGTAGTAATAAAACTATACTTCTCTTCTCTTCTTTTCTCTCTCTTTTCCTTTGTTTTTTTCTTTGTTTGTTTGTTTGTTTTTTGTTTTTTGTTTTTGAGATGGGGGTCTCATTATGTTGGCCAGGCTGGTCCTGAACTCCTGGGCTCAAGTGGCCTCCCAAATTCTGGGAATACAGGCGTGAGGCATTGAAGCTGGCCCACTTTATTTTTTAAGCACAAGAACAAGAACCAAAACAAACAAACAAACAAAAAACACCTCTGCTCTGTCTTTATAGAGGGATACAACTGAAAACATTGGTTATAGGTCTGGGCGGCAGTGGCTTGAGCCTGTAATCCCAGTCCTTTATGTGGCTGAGGAGGGTGGATCACCTGAGGTGAGGAGTTTGAGACCAGCCTGGCCAACATGGCGAAACCACATATCTACTAAAAATACAAAAAATTTAGCCAGACGTGGTGGCACAGACCTGTAATCTTGGCTACTCAGGAAGCCGAGGCAGGAGAATTGGTTGAACCCGGAGGTGCAGGCTGCAGTGAGCTGAGATCTTGCCACTGCTCACCAGCCTGGGACAGAGCAGACCCCTGTCTCAAAAAGAAAAAAAATAATAATAAATGATTGGTTATATTCCAAGTCTTTCATCAAAATGCATGGAATGGCTCACTTCAGTGTTTTTAGCTTTAACGTGAGTAAATAAAAACGGTCACTTTCTGACAGGCCCGATGCTTAAGATGTCGAGGTGAAATCTGAAGTCTGCCTTGGTTTGACTTTCTATCCTCAAGAGGTTTTTAATCTGAGATTCCTAAGTGATCAATGTCTAGAGAAAAATTATGTTGCTAAAAGTTCTAACAGACCCGTTATTAGTTTGTAGCTCTCTGTGTTGTTTCCACGGTCTTGGTTTTGTGTTTGTTTGTATTTGAGAGGACTCACTCTGTCACCAGCTGGCGTGCATGGCGCGATCTTGGCTCACTGCCCTGCACCTCCCCTGTTGAAGTGATTCTCCTGCCTCCGCCTCCAGAGTAGCTAGACCACCGGTGCACACCACCCCCCAGCTAATTTTGTATTTTTAGTAGAAATGGGGTTTCACCATGTTGGACAGGATGGTCTTGATCTCTTGACCTTGTGATCCACTCACCTCAGCCTCCCAAAGTACTGGGATTACAGGCATGAGCCACTGCGCCTGGCCAAGTTCTTGTTATCTACATATAGATAGACTAGATTCAACTTTTTCCCATAAAATTACTAAAAACAGCCAGCTCTGTTCCTGAAGTCTGCTGATGAAATGAGTCAAACTCGTGGCATTTGAAGAGATTTATTCTGGGCCAAATAGGAGTGACCATGGCCCATGACGCGGCCTCAGGAGGTTCTGAGTTGCCCAAGGAGGTCGGGTTGCAGCTTGTGTTATAGAGATTATGGAGACTCAATCCGCACATTTAAGAAATACATTGGTTTGGTCCAGAAAGGCAGGACAACTCGAAGCAGGGGCTTCCAGTGTATAGGTAGATTTAAAATTTTTCTGGTTGACGTTGGGTTTATCTAAAATCTAGGATGAACCGGGTATGGTGGCTCACGCCTATAATCCCAGCACTTTGGGAGGCCGAGGCAAGCAGATCACCTGAGGTCAGGAGTTCGAGATGAGCCTGGCCAGCATGGTGAAACCTGGTCTCTACAAAAAATACAAAAAAAAAAAATAGCCGGATGTGGTGATGGACACCTGTAATCCCAGCTACTCAGGAGGCTGAGACAGGAGAATTGCTTGAACCCAGGAGGTGAAGGTGGGCAGTTAGCGTCAATGTGGTAAAATCCTGTCTCTACTGAAAATACAAAAATTAGCATGGAGTGGTGGTGGGCACCTGTCCTCCCAGCTACTAGGGAGGATGAGGCAGTAGAATCATGTGAACCCAGGAGGTGGAGGTTGTAGTGAGCCGGGATCGTGCCACTGCACTCCAACCTGGGCGACAGAGCAAGATTCCATCTCAATAATACAAAATAAAATGATTGCTAAGTAGTTTTGTATTATGATCTCTGAGCTCCATTCTTTTGTCGGTCTAATATTTGTTAAGCCAGTTCCGCCAACAAATTATGTTGGCCCGGTGCTTCAAGATGATTGCTAATACAGGTGGGACTAATAAGATGGAACTGTTGCTGAACTCCAGACAAACCTGCCTGAATTTTTTTTTTTCCTTCTGACCTCTTTTTTGTTCAAGTGTGGCTCACGTCCCTGATATAGACTCCCTTACCTTTCCCTTGACATGGGACATAGACAACCGGCCCAGGTCCATCCTGGCATGGAGTAACAATGAAGCCTCACTTTAAGATGGCTGATCAGTGAGGTTTTCAAAGAAAGATGTTCATCAAAAGAGGGAACCTGAAAGCTGATTGTGCGAATGAACCAGCTTCTCCAGGGCCAATGAGTCTCATTTCAGAACAATATGTAACATTTTTCTTTCTAATAAAACTTCCAACTTCTCTTTGTTGGTTGGACATACTGAAGACCACCCTAGTCCGTGTGTATGCCCTGAATTGCAATTTTATGATTCCCAAATAGAGCATTTGATTCAGGGATTTGTCTCTATAATTTATTTTGACTTTGACACAATTAACCAGTATGATGTGTTTAAAGTTCCCCCCACTCCGACAAGGTGAGCTTTATACTGAATTTAAAAATTCTTTCTAGGCAGGGCACGGTGGCTCATGTCTGTAATCCTAACACTTTGGGAGGCCGAGGTGGGCTGATCACCTTGGGTGAGGATTTCAAGACCAGCCTGGCTAACATGGTGAAACCCCATCTCTACTAAAAATACAAAATTAGCTGGGCGTGGTGGCCCATGCCTGTAATCCCAGTTACTCGGGAGGCTGAGGCAGGAGAGCAGCTTGAACTCGGGAGACAGAGGTTGCAGTGAGCCAACATTGCACCATTGCACCCCAACCTAGGCAACAAGCTGAACTCCGTCCCCCCAAAAAAAGAAAAAGAGTCATTCTATTATAATCCTGATAATTGCTTAGCTTTGAATCTTACTATGGACTTGTTGGATATCTAGGCGGCTGTAAACTACCCAGAGAAAGACAGAAGCAGCAGTGGAGATAATTGGAAAATTGTAGTGTTACTATAAAAGAATAACGAAGGGGGAAATTGTAAGGGTAACTAAACATAAATTGAGTTTTTCCTGTTGCCAAAAGGAAAGAAGAGACCTTTCCCCATTTCACTTTCCTTAGAGCATTTCCTTGAGAAAATTTGTATTTGTAAATTCTTCCTTTGATCTCTAAGCCTCTGGCCACCCTAGAACCCAGGAATGTCTTGAACTTGAACTCCAGGCCTCAAGTGATCCTCCAGCCTCAGCCTCCCAAAGTGTTGGGATTACAGGTGTGAGCCACCATGCCCAGCCCCTAGAAATGTCTTTCTTCAGGGCATTGAAGCAGTCTCTTTGAAATGTGAACATCGAGGAAGATGATGTCCTTGTCTCCCTGTCAGCAGGGGAGTTTAGCCTAGGTGCCTTGCTCCAAGCTGTAAGCACCCAGTTGTCATAGAGATGTGAGTTTTATTTTTTCTTTCAGATAAAGGCAATTAATTAGCACAGATGGCTACTCCAATTACGGAGTATTCAATTTTCACCCTTGGCTGCTCCTGTACAACCAGGCAAAATAGCTACATACCTGGATTTTCTGACTTCCGCTACCACTTTTGTTTATTTGTTTGTTTTTTAGATGGAGTCTTGCTGTCACCCAGGCTGAAGTGCAGTGGTGCGATCTCAGCTCACTGCAACCTCTGCCTCCCGGGGTCAAGTGATTCTCTTGCCTCAGCCTCCCGAGTAGCTGGGATTACAGGCATGCACCACCATGCCCAGCTAATTTTTGTATTGTTGATAGAGATGGGGTTTCACCATGCTGGCCAGGCTGGTCTTGAACTCCTGACCTCATGATCCGCCTGCCTCAGCCTCTCAAAGTTCTAGGATTACAGGCGTGAGCCACCACGCCTGGCCTCTGCTCCCACTTTTGGATTGTATGAAACACTACACTTCAAAGTGTGGGATCTGGCTTCCCAGACAGCTGTCAAAGGGGCAGGTGATGCAATCTAGAAGTGTAGGGGAGCTCGTGCCTGTGGGGTAAATTTTGAGCAATAAGAAAAGGAACCAAGAGTGAGAGCCAGGTATGTAAATTGCCTCTCTTCTCCTCCCCCATGCACTGTTCCAGGCATGGTTTCTCAGTATAGTCTGTCTGGAGGTGTCCTGTGTGGCCCAAAGCCTGTTTCCTTGGGAACCGGAGCTAAAACAATGGCCAAACACCGAAGACAGTGTTAAGTGTTGTGGAGGACCCAGATCTGGGCAGAGGAAAATTATCCCAATAAGGAAATGGACAATTTGAGGATTTGGAATAGAAGGAAGGACTAAAAGAACCAGTAGTGGAAGAGCTTAGGGGTAAAATTTTTGGAGAAAAAGGCAATTCTATTGATTTCTGCAGTGAACTGCTCAGCTCTGTAAAATTTATACTTCCTTTATTTCCATCAGTCTCCCCTAGAAATCTTCCAT
>NC_044555.1:33036179-33044127 GCF_007565055.1 Rhinopithecus roxellana | reverse complement strand
AATGCGATCCAAGGAAGCCCTTCTCGCACTTCCTCAAAGACAGTGTTAATGACTGCTCCACGAACTAAGTGTAACTCTGTGAGATGATTCCACACATCACAAGAAGTTTCTAAGAAAGCTTCTTTCTAGGTTTCCTCTCGGATATTTCCTTTGTCACCGTCAGGTTCATTGCGCTATGAAATACCAAATTGCAGATTTCCAGAAAACTGTGTTAACAAACTGATCACTGAAGAAACGTGTAACTCTGTGAGTTGCATTCACACATGGCAATGCAGTTTTCTCAGAAAGCTTCTGTCTTTAGTTAGTGAGGAGAATTCCTTTTTTCACCCTAGCCCTCAATGAGCTCCAAAAACCTTTGCAGAATCCACGAGAACAGTGTTAGCAAACTGTTCCAAGAAGGAAGGGGGAACTCTGTGTGATGAAGTCACATCAGAAGCATCTCTCAGAAAGTTTTCTGTAGTGAGTTATGTGAGGACATTTCCTTTTCCACCATGGGCCCATGGGCTACAAATATCACTTGCAGATTCCACGAAAAGAGTGTTAGCAAACTGCTTCTTGAGGCAGAGCTTGTAACTCTGTGAGATGAATTCACAGATCAGAAAGAAGTTCTAGAAAAAGCTCCTTTCACGTTTTGAACGGATGAAATTTCCTTTATCAGCGTAGGCCTCAGCGATCCAAGGAAGCCCTTCTCAGCTCCTCAAAGACAGTGTTAATGGACTGCCCACGAAACATAAGTGTAACTCTGTGAGATGAATTCACACATCACCAAGAAGTTTCTAAGAAAGCTTCTTTCTAGGTTTCCTCTCTGGATATTTCCTTTGTCACCGTCAGGTTCATTGCGCTATGAAATACCAAATTGCAGATTTCCAGAAAACTGTGTTAACAAACTGATCACTGAAGAGACGTGTAACTCTGAGTTGCATTCACACATGGCAATGCAGTTTCTCAGAAGCTTCTCTTTAGTTATTATGTGAGAAATTCCTTTTTCACCCTAGCCCTCAATGAGCTCCCAAATATACCTTTGCAGAATCCACGAGAACAGTGTTAGCAAACTGTTCCAAGAAGGGAAGGGTCTGTGTGATGAAGTCACCATCAGAAAGCAATCTCTCAGAAAGTTTCTCTGTAGTGATTATGTGAGGACATTTCCTTTTCCACCATGGGCCCCTATGGGCTACCAAATATCACTTTGCAGAATCCACGAAAAGAGTGTTAGCAAACTGCTTCTTGAGGCATAGCTTGTAACTCTGTGAGATGAATTCACAGATCAGAAAGAAGTTTCAAAAAAGCTCCTTTCACGTTTTGAACGGATGAAATTTCCTTTATCAGCGTAGGCCTCAATGCGATCCAAGGAAGCCCTTCTCAGCTTCCCTCAAAGACAGTGTTAATGGACTGCTCCACGAACAGAAGTGTAACTCTGTGAGATGAATTCCACATTCACCAGAAGTTTTTAAGAAAGCTTCTTCTAGGTTTCCTCTCTGGATATTCCTTTGTCAACGTCAGGTTATTGCGCTATGAAATACCAAATTGCAGATTTCCAGAAAACTGTGTTAACAAACTGATCACTGAAGAGAAACGTGTAACTCTGTGAGTTGCATTCACACATGGCAATGCCAGTTTTCTCAGAAAGCTTCTCTTTAGTTTATTAGTGAGGATAATTCCTTTTCACCCTAGCCCCTCAATGAGCTCCCAAATATACCTTTGCAGAACCACGAGAACAGTGTTAGCAAACTGTCCAAGAAGGGAAGGGTGGAACTCTGTGTGATGAAGCACACATCAGAAGAGCAATCTCTCAGAAAGTTTCTCTGTATGGTATAGTGAGACTTTCCTTTTCCACCATGGGCCCCTGGGCTACCAAATATCACTTTGCAGATTCCACGAAAGAGTGTTAGCCAAACTGCTTCTTGAGGCATAGCTTGTAACTCTGTGAGATGAATTCACAGATCAGAAAGAAGTTCTCAGAAAGCTTCTTTCACGTTTTGAACGGATGAAATTTCCTTATCAGCGTAGGCCTCAATGCGATCCAAGGAGCCCTTCTCAGCTTCCTCAAAGACAGTGTTAATGGACTGCTCCACGAACATAAGGTAACTCTGTGAGATGAATTCACACATCACCAAGAAGTTTCTAAGAAAGCTTCTTTCTAGGTTTTCATCTCTGGATATTTCCTTTGTCACCGTCAGGTTCATTGCGCTATGAAATACCAAATTGCAGATTTCCAGAAAACTGTGTTAACAAACTGATCACTGAAGAGAAACGTGTAACTCTGTGAGTTGCATTCACACATGGCAATGCAGTTTCTCAGAAAGCTTCTCTTTAGTTATTATGTGAGGATAATTCCTTTTTCACCCTAGCCCTCAATGAGCTCCCAAATATACCTTTGCAGAATCCACGAGAACAGTGTTAGCAACTGTTCCAAGAAGGGAAGGGTGGAACTCTGTGTGATGAAGTCACACATCAGAAAGCAATCTCTCAGAAAGTCTCTGTAGTGATTAATGTGAGGACATTCCTTTTCCACCATGGGCCCCTATGGGCTACCAAATATCACTTTGCAGATTCCACGAAAAGAGTGTTAGCAAACTGCTTCTTGAGGCATAGCTTGTAACTCTGTGAGATGAATTCACAGATCAGAAAGAAGTTTCTCAGAAAGCTTCTTTCACGTTTTGAACGGATGAAATTTCCTTTATCAGCGTAGGCCTCAATGCGATCCAAGGAAGCCCTTCTCAGCTTCCTCAAGGACAGTGTTAATGGACTGCTCCACGAAACATAAGTGTAACTCTGTGAGATGAATTCACACATCAGCAAGAAGTTTCTAAGAAAGCTTCTTTCTAGGTTTCCTCTCTGGATATTTCCTTTGTCACCGTCAGGTTCATTGCGCTATGAAATACCAAATTGCAGATTTCCAGAAAACTGTGTTAACAAACTGATCACTGAAGAGAAACGTGTAACTCTGTGAGTTGCATTCACACATGGCAATGCAGTTTTCTCAGAAAGCTTCTCTTAGTTATTATGTGAGGATAATTCCTTTTTCACCCTAGCCCTCAATGAGCTCCCAAATATACCTTTGCAGAATCCACGAGAACAGTGTTAGCAAACTGTTCCAAGAAGGGAAGGGTGGAACTCTGTGTGATGAAGTCACACATCAGAAAGCAATCTCTCAGAAAGTTTCTCTGTAGTGATTATGTGAGGACATTTCCTTTTCCACCATGGGCCCCTATGGGCTACCAAATATCACTTTGCAGATTCCACGAAAAGAGTGTTAGCAAACTGCTTCTTGAGGCATAGCTTGTAACTCTGTGAGATGAATTCACAGATCAGAAAGAAGTTTCTCAGAAAGCTTCTTTCACGTTTTGAACGGATGAAATTTCCTTTATCAGCGTAGGCCTCAATGCGATCCAAGGAAGCCCTTCTCAGCTTCCTCAAAGACAGTGTTAATGGACTGCTCCACGAAACATAAGTGTAACTCTGTGAGATGAATTCACACATCACCAAGAAGTTTCTAAGAAAGCTTCTTTCTAGGTTTCCTCTCTGGATATTTCCTTTGTCACCGTCAGGTTCATTGCGCTATGAAATACCAAATTGCAGATTTCCAGAAAACTGTGTTAACAAACTGATCACTGAAGAGAAACGTGTAACTCTGTGAGTTGCATTCACACATGGCAATGCAGTTTCTCAGAAAGCTTCTCTTTAGTTATTATGTGAGGATAATTCCTTTTTCACCCTAGCCCTCAATGAGCTCCCAAATATACCTTTGCAGAATCCACGAGAACAGTGTTAGCAAACTGTTCCAAGAAGGGAAGGGTGGAACTCTGTGTGATGAAGTCACACATCAGAAAGCAATCTCTCAGAAAGTTTCTCTGTAGTGATTATGTGAGGACATTTCCTTTTCCACCATGGGCCCCTATGGGCTACCAAATATCACTTTGCAGATTCCACGAAAAGAGTGTTAGCAAACTGCTTCTTGAGGCAGAGCTTGTAACTCTGTGAGATGAATTCACAGATCAGAAAGAAGTTTCTCAGAAAGCTTCTTTCACGTTTTGAACGGATGAAATTTCCTTTATCAGCGTAGGCCTCAATGCGATCCAAGGAAGCCCTTCTCAGCTTCCTCAAAGACAGTGTTAATGGACTGCTCCACGAAACATAAGTGTAACTCTGTGAGATGAATTCACACATCACCAAGAAGTTTCTAAGAAAGCTTCTTTCTAGGTTTCCTCTCTGGATATTTCCTTTGTCACCGTCAGGTTCATTGCGCTATGAAATACCAATTGCAGATTTCCAGAAAACTGTGTTAACAAACTGATCACTGAAGAGAAACGTGTAACTCTGTGAGTTGCATTCACACATGGCAATGCAGTTTCTCAGAAAGCTTCTCTTTAGTTATTATGTGAGGAGAATTCCTTTTTCACCCTAGCCCTCAATGAGCTCCCAAATATACCTTTGCAGAATCCACGAGAACAGTGTTAGCAAACTGTTCCAAGAAGGGAAGGGTGGAACTCTGTGTGATGAAGTCACACATCAGAAAGCAATCTCTCAGAAAGTTTCTCTGTAGTGATTATGTGAGGACATTTCCTTTTCCACCATGGGCCCTATGGGCTACCAATATCACTTTGCAGATTCCACGAAAAGAGTGTTTAGCAAACTGCTTCTTGAGGCATAGCTTGTAACTCTGTGAGATGAATTCACAGATCAGAAAGAAGTTTCTCAGAAAGCTTCTTTCACGTTTTGAACGGGATGAAATTTCCTTTATCAGCGTAGGCCTCAATGCGATCCAAGGAAGCCCTTCTCAGCTTCCTCAAAGACAGTGTTAATGGACTGCTCCACGAAACATAAGTGTAACTCTGTGAGATGAATTCACACATCACCAAGAAGTTTCTAAGAAAGCTTCTTTCTAGGTTTCATCTCTGGATATTTCCTTTGTCACCGTCAGGTTCATTGCGCTATGAAATACCAAATTGCAGATTTCCAGAAAACTGTGTTAACAAACTGATCACTGAAGAGAAACGTGTAACTCTGAGAGTTGCATTCACACATGGCAATGCAGTTTCTCAGAAAGCTTCTCTTTAGTTATTATGTGAGGATAATTCCTTTTCACCCTAGCCCTCAATGAGCTCCCAAATATACCTTTGCAGAATCCACGAGAACAGTGTTAGCAAACTGTTCCAAGAAGGAAGGGTGGAACTCTGTGTGATGAAGTCACACATCAGAAAGCAATCTCTCAGAAAGTTTCTCTGTAGTGATTATGTGAGGACATTTCCTTTTCCACCATGGCCCCTATGGGCTACCAAATATCACTTTGCAGATTCCCACGAAAAGAGTGTTAGCAAACTGCTTCTTGAGGCATAGCTTGTAACTCTGTGAGATGAATTCACAGATCAGAAAGAAGTTTTTCAGAAAGCTTCTTTCACGTTTTGAACGGATGAAATTTCCTTTATCAGCGTAGGCCTCAATGCGATCCAAGGAAGCCCTTCTCAGCTTCCTCAAAGACAGTGTTAATGGACTGCTCCACGAAACATAAGTGTAACTCTGTGAGATGAATTCACACATCACCAAGAAGTTTCTAAGAAAGCTTCTTTCTAGGTTTCATCTCTGGTATTTCTTTGTCACCGTCAGGTTCATTGCGCTATGAAATACCAAATTGCAGATTTCCAGAAAACTGTGTTAACAAACTGATCACTGAAGAGAAACGTGTAACTCTGTGAGTTGCATTCACACATGGCAATGCAGTTTCTCAGAAAGCTTCTCTTTAGTTATTATGTGAGGAGAATTCCTTTTTCACCCTAGCCCTCAATGAGCTCCCAAATATACCTTTGCAGAATCCACGAGAACAGTGTTAGCAACTGTTCCAAGAAGGGAAGGGTGGAACTCTGTGTGATGAAGTCACACATCAGAAAGCAATCTCTCAGAAAGTTTCTCTGTAGTGATTATGTGAGGACATTTCCTTTTCCACCATGGGCCCCTATGGGCTACCAAATATCACTTTGCAGATTCACGAAAAGAGAGTTAGCAAACTGCTTCTTGAGGCATAGCTTGTAACTCTGTGAGATGAATTCACAGATCAGAAAGAAGTTTCTCAGAAAGCTTCTTTCACGTTTTGAACGGATGAAATTTCCTTTATCAGCGTAGGCCTCAATGCGATCCAAGGAAGCCCTTCTCAGCTTCCTCAAAGACAGTGTTAATGGACTGCTCCACGAAACATAAGTGTAACTCGTGAGATGAATTCACACATCACCAAGAAGTTTCTAAGAAAGCTTCTTTCTAGGTTTCCTCTCTGGATATTTCCTTGTCACCGTCAGGTTCATTGCGCTATGAAATACCAAATTGCAGATTTCCAGAAAACTGTGTTAACAAACTGATCACTGAGAGAAACGTGTAACTCTGATGAGTTGCATTCACACATGGCAATGCAGTTTCTCAGAAAGCTTCTCTTTAGTTATTATGTGAGGATAATTCCTTTTTCACCCTAGCCCTCAATGAGCTCCCAAATATACCTTTGCAGAATCCACGAGAACAGTGTTAGCAAACTGTTCCAAGAAGGGAAGGGTGGAACTCTGTGTGATGAAGTCACACATCAGAAAGCAATCTCTCAGAAAGTTTCTCTGTAGTGATTATGTGAGGACATTTCCTTTTCCACCATGGGCCCCTATGGGCTACCAAATATCACTTTGCAGATTCACGAAAAGAGAGTTAGCAAACTGCTTCTTGAGGTATAGCTTGTAACTCTGTGAGATGAATTCACAGATCAGAAAGAAGTTTCTCAGAAAGCTTCTTTCACGTTTTGAACGGATGAAATTTCCTTTATCAGCGTAGGCCTCAATGCGATCCAAGGAAGCCCTTCTCAGCTTCGTCAAAGTGAGTGTTAATGGACTGCTCCACGAAACATAAGTGTAACTCTGTGAGATGAATTCACACATCACCAAGAAGTTTCTAAGAAAGCTTCTTTCTTGGTTTCCTCTCTGGTATTTCTTTGTCACCGTCAGGTTCATTGCGCTATGAAATACCAAATTGCAGATTTCCAGAAAACTGTGTTAACAAACTGATCACTGAAGAGAAACGTGTAACTCTGAGAGTTGCATTCACACATGGCAATGCAGTTTCTCAGAAAGCTTCTCTTTAGTTATTATGTGAGGAGAATTCCTTTTTCACCCTAGCCCTCAATGAGCTCCCAAATATACCTTTGCAGAATCCACGAGAACAGTGTTAGCAAACTGTTCCAAGAAGGGAAGGGTGGAACTCTGTGTGATGAAGTCACACATCAGAAAGCAATCTCTCAGAAAGTTTCTCTGTAGTGATTATGTGAGGACATTTCCTTTTCCACCATGGGCCCCTATGGGCTACCAAATATCACTTTGCAGATTCCACGAAAAGAGTGTTAGCAAACTGCTTCTTGAGGCAGAGCTTGTAACTCTGTGAGATGAATTCACAGATCAGAAAGAAGTTTCTCAGAAAGCTCTTTCACGTTTTGAACGGATGAAATTTCCTTTATCAGCGTAGGCCTCAATGCGATCCAAGGAAGCCCTTCTCAGCTTCCTCAAAGACAGTGTTAATGGACTGCTCCACGAAACATAAGTGTAACTCTGTGAGATGAATTCACACATCACAAGAAGTTTCTAAGAAAGCTTCTTTCTAGGTTTCCTCTCTGGATATTTCCTTTGTCACCGTCAGGTTCATTGCGCTATGAAATACCAAATTGCAGATTTCCAGAAAACTGTGTTAACAAACTGATCACTGAAGAGAAACGTGTAACTCTGAGAGTTGCATTCACACATGGCAATGCAGTTTCTCAGAAAGCTTCTCTTTAGTTATTATGTGAGGAGAATTCCTTTTTCACCCTAGCCCTCAATGAGCTCCCAAATATACCTTTGCAGAATCCACGAGAACAGTGTTAGCAAACTGTTCCAAGAAGGGAAGGGTGGAACTCTGTGTGATGAAGTCACACATCAGAAAGCAATCTCTC